>NC_057809.1:373147142-373382548 GCF_018294505.1 Triticum aestivum | reverse complement strand
CCTCTCTCCCCCGAACCTCCCAGACACCCCCTCTCCTCTCCAGCTCCTCTCCCTCGCTCTCCCACGCCATGGCCGACGCCATCGCCGCCACCCCCTCGCCGTAGCCACGCCCCCGTCAACCCCACGCCGTGCCGCCGTGTCCAGGAGCTCCGTCGCCGTCCACTTCATCGAGCTAGCCGAGCCCCGTGTGCTCGTGCGGCCCGAGACCACTGCACCGACCTCGCCCGAGCTCGCCATCGCCGGAGATCCCCTTCAACGCCGTCGCCGCCTCAGCTCGTCCCCGACCCCGCCGGTGGCCTCTACGGAAGCGCTGTGAGCCTAGCTACCCCTCCGACCCTCCCTCTCTCTTTCCCGAGCCGTGTAGCCACCGCACGAAGCTCACACGCACGCACCGCCGCGGATCTCGTCGCCGACGTGCTCCCGGCCATCCTCCGGCCAACCCGCGGTGTCCAACGCACTCACCACGCTGCGTCGGGCCCAACCGTGCACTCCCCGCACCTCACCGATCCCCCTAGCGACAAGTTCGACTTTGGCCGAACTCCGGTGGCCGCCAAAGTCGTCACCGGCGCCAACTCCGGCCACCCCAACCCCAACGGACTCCACCAAGAGCTGTGGCTCGACCTCAGCTCCTCTCCGGTGGCCTCCGCGGCTCATTTGGTTGCCGGAACGGCAAAAATCACTTCCGCCGCCGCGTCGGGCTCGCCGGCGGCTAAACGCCGGTGCAGCCGACGCGGGTTTGACCACGGGTGGGCCCTGGTTGACTCCCCTGAGTCAATGACAGGTGGGGCCCAGCCCTGTTAATTAAACAGGTTTAGTTTTAATTAAACTTTAATTAATTAATCACCCTGACACGCGGGACCCACTGTCAGGTTTGACGTGGACCTGTTCCGTTGACCTGCTGACGTCACACTGATGTCAGGCTAACGCAATAATTGATTTTCTGGAATTATTCTAATATAGGAAATTCCAGAATATAATTTAAACTTCAAAAATTCATAACTTTTATTCTGTAATTCCAAATCAGACAAATTATATATGAAAAATGATCAGAAAAATCCAATCTATCCATCTGTACTATTTTAATGTATGACTAAACAAGTTAACTTGGTGTTTAATGCAGAACAAGGAAAAACACTTTAAAGGGCCATGTTTGAGTTTGAAATTTGAATCTTTGATTCAAATTGGTTCAAACCCTTCTGGTCTTAGTTGCATTAGCCCAACACACTCATATTGCTATGTTTCATGCATGCATCATATTGTTGCACATTGTTTGGTGATGGTTGTGTACCGGTGTTCTTTATGGCAGGATCTGCCTCCGAGGAGTACCGTGATTACCCTAACGAAGAACCGTATCAGTGCATCGAACCATCAGGCAAGCAACCAACCATTTGATCATATCGATACAATCCCATGTTCTTGCTCCTGCTCTCTTTTACTGCATTAAGACAACGCGTTTCAAACTGCTGTGTGCTACGGTAGTTGAACCCACTTCCTCTGCATGACCTGTCATTGCCACAGTAACTAGATGAAACCCACTAGCATGTGTAGGAGTTGATTGAGCCATATGTATGTGTTGTTCCTACCTTGCTATGCCTGCTATGCTTAGAGTCGTGTCAGGTCTGGTTCATCTGGGTGATGGGCTAGAGTGAAATGATTATGTCGGTAATGAGAGTGGTGTGGTGAACACGTTTTGGTAAAGGTATCGATGAGAGGCCATGTAGGAGTACATGGTGGGTTGTTTCATTGAAGCCGACCTTAAGCACTGAGATCTGTATGTGTGATTTAAGAATCAGCTACTACCATGCATTGGGCCCGAAACCAATGGACCCTCTCGGCTTCTTATTCACCCTAGTTCTCCGTCCAGGAGTTGCAAGTAGTTTCTGGTGTTTGTAGCCTACTAGAGGCCGTGGACAGCGCTGACCGTAGGGGTGGGCTGTGATGCGGTAGGTACGTGGCCGGGTGTACCGAATACCCGTTAGGTATCTCGGGAACCCTGTTCACATCATTCGGGGCCGTATGGGAAACCTCGGCCGGACTCCCTGTGGATGGAACCTGGATAGGCGATAAACCTGGACTGGAGGCTTAGGTGATTAGGTAGGTCGTGGCCGACACCCACATTGGGCTTCCGCTTGAAGGTTGCCGAGTACATGTCGTGTAAACGACGGTAAGAGGTGAGAGCGTGTATGAAGAAGTACACCCCTGCAGGGTTATCATGATCTATTCGAATAGCCGCGTCCGCGGTAAAGGACTACTTGGTTGCCTATACAGTTCATAGACAAGTAAATGGAAACTACTAAAAGCCTCAAGATAAGTGTGAGTGCCGAGGATGGCTCTTCTGTAGGGAGACGGAGGTGGATCCTCGGTAGTGTATTGAAGTGGTGAGTAATGGACTTGTGTGCGCAAAACCATTTCAAATTGGAGTCTCGTAGGTTAGCCTAGCCAAGAGTCAAAGCTGGCTTGCTGCAATAACCCCACCAACCCTTCTTGATAATATGCATGTATGTAGGTTCTGATGTAAGTCTTGCTGAGTACCTTTGTACTCATGTTGCTATAATTTACATTTTACAGAAGACGCTGCAACCCCTTCTGATGGGTTCTACGTAGACGTTGACATCAACGAGTAGGCTAAAGGCCCAGGTGGTGATCCTGAGCTTGAGAAGGACCACGTAGTATAGCTAGGCTTTCCAAGCCTCTTTTATCTTTCTAGTTGTCTGTACTCAGACAAGTTACTTCCGCTGCTGGTTTGTATGACTGTATGACTTAAATGCTGGGTCGTGAGACCCGTACCTTTGTGTATGTTATGTATGGCTCTCTGAGCCTTAAATAAAGTACTTGTGTCATAGAGTCATGTTGTGATGTCTGGTTGTATTTGCACATATCGAGCATATTGTGTGTATGATTGAAATGCTTGGTATGTGTGGGATCTGACTATCTAGTTGTTTATCTTTAGTAGCCTCTCTTACCGGGAAATGTCTCCTAGTGTTACCGCTGAGCCAGGGTAGCTTGCTACTGCTCTGGAACACTTAGGTTGGCCGGCATGTGTCCTTCTTCGTTCCTGTGTCTGTCCCTTCGGGGAAATGTCACGCATTGAGTACCGGAGTCCTGTTAGCCCGCTACAGCCCGGTTTACCGGAGTCCTGCTAGCCCAGTGCTATAGCCCGGACCCACTTGCTGATGACCGACACGTTCGAAGCTGGGTCATGGATGCCTGTGCCTGTAAGTCTGTGCCACTTTGGGTTTACGACTAGTCATGTCAGCCCGGGCTCCTTATCATATGGATGCTAGCGACACTATCATATACGTGAGCCAAAAGGCGCAAACGGTCCCGGGAAAAGGTAAGGCGACACCCATGGGGATACCGTGCGTGAGGCCGCAAAGTGATATGAGGTGTTACTGGCTAGATCGATGTGACATCGAGTCGGGGTCCTGACAGCCCGACTGTGGCATTTCTTTTAAAGCCCTTTATGTGGTGTCACTCAGACGCCCGACTGTGGCATTTCTTTTAAAGCCCTTTATGTGGTGTCGCTAAGACGCCCGACTGTGGCATTGCTTGTTATTTGTTTCATAAATTTTAATACTACCATGTTATTGCACTTTTATAAATAACTTGCTTGCACGCATCAGAGTTTCATTTATCTTTTGTGACTGGCGTCATGAGCATAAAATATTTTCAGCACATCATTGTTATATTATACCTGTGTTCATAATGTTTGCGAGTACATTCAAAGTACTCACTGGCTTGTCCCTGGCTATTGTCTTGGCCAGATTTTCTTGCACGAAGAGGAGCGACGCGATGACAGCCCCGGAACCTAAGTAATGGAGATAGCAGCCTCGCGAAGATAGGAGTTAACTTGGTCAGCTGTTCCCGTGGGAAGTGGAGTCCCATAGACACTGATGTTTCACAACCCGCTTCCGCCATCAACCACTAGAAACCATTTGTTGTACTCACAGGCCAGAATGGCCTTGTACTACATATTTTGTTTTCTGCTTGGAATTTCTGTATCAAGTTGGAGCCTCATCAGCTAACAGTAATCCTGGGGTTGATGAGCACGACGGTCTTTTCTGGAAATTTATTACCCGGAAAACCGGTCGTGACATTTAGGGATCTTGAACTTATCCCTTCGGGGTATGATCTTATTCCTTCTAAGGGGGGATCTTGGTGCACCTTGACCAGGGGTGTGGGGCCTTTCCCTCACTACCCACGTTCATGTGGGTCCCCCCATGCAGGTGGGCCCCACTCCGGAACCTTCTAGAACCTTCCTGGTACAATACCGAAAAATCCCGAACATTTTCCGGTGGCCAAAATAGGACTTCCCATATATAAATCTTTACCTGTGGACCATTCCGGAACTCCTCGTGATGTCCGGGATCTCATCCGGGACTCTGAACAACTTTCGGGTTACCGCATACTAATATCTCTACAACCCTAGCGTCACCGAACCTTAAGTGTGTAGACCCTACGGGTTCGGGAGACACGCAGACATGACCGAGACGACTCTCCGGTCAATAACAAACAGCGGGATCTGGATACCCATGTTGGCTCCCACATGTTCCACGATGATCTCATCGGATGAACCACAATGTCGAGGATTCAATCAATCCCGTATTCAATTCCCTTTGTCCAACGGTATTGTACTTGCCCGAGATTCGATCATCGGTATCCCGATACCTTGTTCAATATCGTTACCGGCAAGTCTCTTTACTCATTCCGTAACACATCATCCCGTGATCAACTCCTTGATCACATTGTGCACATTATGATGATGTCCTACCGAGTGGGCCCAGAGATACCTTTCCATTATACGGAGTGACAAATCCCAGTCTCGATTCGTGCCAACCCAACAGACACTTTCGGAGATACATGTAGTGAACCTTTATAGCCACCCAGTTACGTTGTGAAGTTTGGTACACCCAAAGCATTCCTACGGTATCTGGGAGTTGCACAATCTCATGGTCTAAGGAAATGATACTTGACATTAGAAAAGCTTTAGCAAACGAACTACACGATCTTGTGCTAGGCTTAGGATTGGGTCTTGTCCATCACATCATTCTCCTAATGATGTGATCCCGTTATCAATGACATCCAATGTCCATGGTCAGGAAACCGTGACCATCTATTGATCAACGAGCTAGTCAACTAGAGGCTTACTAGGGACATGGTGTTGTCTATGTATCCACACGTGTATCTGAGTTTCCTATCAATACAATTCTAGCATGGATAATAAACGATTATCATGAACAATGAAATATAATAATAATAACTAATTTATTATTGCCTCTAGGGCATATTTGCAACATAGGCATCATGTCCGAGACAAGTAGACCGACTCCTGCCTGCATCTAGTACTATTACTCCACTCATCGACTGCTATCCAGCATGCATCTAGAGTATTAAGTTAATGAAAACAGAGTAACGCCTTAAGCAAGATGACATGATGTAGAGGGATAAACTCATGTAATATGATGAAAATCCCATCTTGTTATCCTTGATGGCAACAATACAATACGTGCCTTGCTGCCCCTACTGTCACTGGGAAAGGACACCGCAATATTGAACCCAAAGCTAAGCACTTCTCCAATTGTAAGAAAGATCAATCTAGTAGGCCAAACCAAGCTGATAATTCGAAGAGACTTGCAAAGATAACCAATCATACATAAAAGAATTCAGAGAAGATTCAAATATTGTTCATAGATAGACTTGATCATAAACCCACAATTCATCGATCTCAACAAAAACACTGCAAAAAGAAGATTACATCGAATAGTTCTCCATAAGAGAGGGGGAGAACATTGTATTGAGATCCAAAAAGAGAGAAGAAGCCATCTAGCTACTAACTATGGACCCGTAGGTTTGAGGTGAACTACTCATACTTCATTCGAGGGGCTATGGTGTTGATGTAGAAGCCCTCCGTGATCGATGTCCCCTCCGGCGGAGCTCCGGAACAGGCCCTAAGATAGGATCTCGTGGATACAGAAAGTTACGACGGTGGAATTAGGGTTTTGGCTCCATATCTGATCGTTTGGGGGTACGTAGGTATATATAGGAGGAAGGAGTACGTCGGTGGAGCAACAGGGGGCCCACGAGGGTGGAGGGCGCGCTTCGGGGGTAGGCGCGCCCCCTACCTCATGGCCTCCTCTTTTGTGTCTTGACGTAGGGTCTAAGTCTCCTGGATCTTGTTCGTTGAGAAAATCACGTTCTCGAAGGTTTCATTCCGTTTGACTCCATTTGATATTCCTTTTCTTCAAAACCCTAAAACAGGCAAAAAACAGCAATTCTGGGTTGGGCCTCGGTTAATAGGTTAGTCCCAAAAATAATATAGAAGTGGATAATAAAGCCCAATAATGTCCAAAACAGTAGATAATATAGCATGGAGCAATCAAAAATTATAGATACGTTGGAGACGTATCACTCCCCGCTCGCGCGCCATGAAGAGCTTGGCGAGGCAAATGGCGTGGTAGGGGAGCCGGGGATCGAAGCAGGGCCAAGAAGGGCCCAGGGCGCAAGAGCTCGACGGAAAGGGGCGGCGGCAGCACTCCGGTGGAGCTCGAGGGCGCTGCGGCGAGAGGAAGAAGAAAGAGGCAACAATGGGGAAGGAGGACGCGCGTGCTTCGCCACTTCTCCTCCTCCCCCTACATATAGCCGTCGGGCTACGAAGGCGAGGGGGCGGGCGTGGGATCATGGGATTAACTATTCCCACGACCCCATGTCACCCATTTTATCGCGCGAGTTACCGCGCGCGGTAACTCCGTGGAGAAGCTCAACCGGCCGCCTCGGCCGCGGCGGATCCGCTCGCGTGCCGAGGCCCAATAGTGGTGGGCCTAGCCTGCTGACGCGCCCCATCGTGCGCGTGGGCTGGCAGGCTGGCCCGGTTAGTTGGAGCCAAGTGGCACGACCACAGCGGGCGGCGGGCCTGGAGGCTTCGCTAGTACACCACTTGGTTCTCACCATTGCGTTCAAAGTTTTTGGTCAAGTCCGACTGGCCGTCGCTGACTCCCTCCACGTGGCGCACTAGGAGTTGGATGAAGCTTCAAGGCCAGAGCACTTGGAGAAGGAAACTATTGAGGCTTCTTGGCTAATCAGCTGCGACACCTCACCAGCTTCAGGGACTACTGTCGGAGTAATGGGCCACGGGTAGCCTAACCCAAGTCCCTGAGCCTTTCAAGACATCAGGGCTAGCTGCGCCCCTCAAAGACACCAAGAAGAAATGCCGCCTTCTGGTGGACGGCTGTCCCAAGTGGCCGGCTCCCGGAAGGCGGCTCCAAGATGGGCCGACTTCCTGCGAGCAGCCTCCAGAGAGGCCGGCACCCAGCAGGCGGCCCACCGCGCCCTCGGAGTCTGCGCTCCCATTTAAGAAGTGAGACATGGTGAGGCTACAGTGTAGCCCATCCCCCCCAATATCCAGGGCCGGGTGTGGCCACAGTGCTCCGTACAGGCGGGGATCTCTGCATGTACGTGGCACTGTTGCCACTCTGTCCCTGACGTCCTTGCTGGCAGGCAAGGCCCTGTTGCCACAACAACCAGTCGGTATGGCCTGCAGGCGGCGGGCCCTACTGGGCAGCGAGAGCCCGGGAGTCGGCGGAAGCCTGACCAGTCGGACCTGAGGGAGGCCGGCTCCCAGCAGGCGGCCCATTCCTCCCTCGGGGCCCGCACACCATTAACCAGATGAGACCCGGAGTGGCTACAGTGATCTCCCACCAGGCGGTGGGACAGTAGCCATGCTCCCCAAACCAAGCATGCGTCATTAGCACTATGGCTACAGTAATCAGCGGACGGCAAGACCCGCAAGCGGCGGGAGTGGCCTGTCGGCTCCGTACTAGACCAGTCGGCGGGGCCCACCAGGCGGCGGGCCCCAGCAGCCGGCGGAGAAGCCAGCGACCAGAGACACTGACAGCCGGGTCCTACACCCGGCCAGATTACCATTGTACCCCTGGGGGGCAGGCCTATATAAACCCCCAGGGCAACCATGCAAAGGGTTCCCAACCTGTTAGAACTAGATTCATACCTAGAGGAAGGAGAGAGCGAGCCTGCCTTCTTCTACCTCTAGCATACAGCTCGAGGAGCACCATTGTACTCACTAGTGCCTTAGTGATCATGCGGAGACCCCGCAGAGCAGGACTAGGGGTGTTATCTCCTAGGAGAGCCCCGAACTTGGGTAAAGTACGCTGACGTTCATGTCTATGCCTCATCCCGCTTCCAGGCACCGGCGACATTCTACTCGCTCCCACCATGATAAGCCATCCATTGGCATATGTCGCACCCAACCCTCGATAGCAATGATTCAAGAGTGACATGTATGAAAAATTATGAACGGTGGCTTTGCCACAAATATGATGTTAACTACATGATCATGCAAAGCAATATGACAATGATGGAGTGTGTCATAATAAATGGAACGGTGGAAAGTTGCATGGCAATATATCTCGGAATGGCTATAGAAATGCCATAATAGGTAGGTATGGTGGCTGTTTTGAGGAAGGTAAGTGGTGGGTTTATGGTATCGGTGAAAGTTGGGCGGTCTTAGAGAGGCTAGCAACGGTGGAAGGGCAAGAGTGCGTATAATCCATGGACTCAACATTAGTCATAAAGAACTCACATACTTATTGCAAAAATCTATTAGTTATCGAAACGAAGTACTACACACATGCTCCTAGGGGGATAGATTGGTAGGAAAAGACCATCGCTCATCCCCGACCGCCACTCATAAGGAAGACATTCAAAAAATAAACCATGCTCCGATTTCATCACATAACGGTTCACCATACGTGCATGCTACGGGAATCACAAACTTTAACACAAGTATCACTCAAATTCACAACTACTCAACAAGCATGACTCTAATATCACCATCTTCATTTCTCAAAACAATCATAAGGAATCAAACTTCTCATAGTATTCAATGCACTTTATATGAAAGTTTTTATTATACCCATCTTGGATGCCTATCATATTAGGACTAATTTTATAGCCAAATTAAATTACCATGCTGTTCTAAAAGACTCTCAAAATAATTTAAGTGAAGCATGAGAGATCAATAATTTCTATAAAATAAAACAACCACCATGCTCTAAAAAGATATAAGTGAAGCACTAGAGCAAAATTATCTAGCTCAAAAGATATAAGTGAAGCACATAGGGTATTCTAATAAATTCTGATTCATGCGTGTATCTCCCAAAAGGTGTGTTTGGCAAGGATGATTGTGGTAAACTAAAAATCAAAGACTCAAATCATTCAAGACGCTCCAAGCAAAACACATATCATGTGGTGAATAAAAATATAGTCTCAAGTAAAGTTACCGATAGACAAAGACGAAAGAGGGGATGCCTTCCGGGGAATCCCCAAGCTTAGGCTTTTGGTTGTCCTTGAATTTTACCTTGGGATGCCTTGGGCATCCCCAATCTTAGGCTCTTGCCACTCCTTATACCAAAATCCATCAAATCTTTACCCAAAAACTTGAAAACTTCACAACACAAAACTTGAACAGAAAATCTCATGAGCTCCGTTAGTATAAGAAAATAAACCACCACTTTAAGGTACTGTAATGAACTCATTATTTATTTATATTGGTGTTAAACCTACTGTATTCCAAATTCTCTATGGTTCATACCCCCCGATACTAGCCATAGCTGCATCAAAATAAGCAAACAACACACGAAAAACAGAATCTGTCAAAAACATAACAGTCTGTAGAAATCTGAAGGTTTCTAATACTTCTGCAACTCCAAAAATTCTGAAAAATTAGGAAGACCAGGATAATTTGTATATTGATCTTCTGCAGTTGGAATTGGTATTTTATCGCTCTCAGGAAAAAAATGAAAATTATTTTTGTGAGCGCATACTTTCTGTTTTTGTCAGCAAGATCAAACAACAATCACCCAAGGAGATCCTAAAGGCTTTACTTGGCACAAACACTAATTAAAACATAAAAAACACAATCATAAAAGAGTCTAGATGAATTATTTATTACTAAACGGGAACAAATAGTAAAGAACAAAAATAAAATTGGTTTGCCTCCCAACAAGCGCTATCGTTTAGCGCCCTAGCTAGGCATAAAATCAAGAATAGATCTAGGTATTGTCATCTTTGGTATGCAATCCATAAGTGGCTCTCATAATAGATTCATAAGGCAACTTAATTTTCTTCCTAGGAAAGTGCTCCATGCCTTTCCTTAACGGAAATTGGAATATAATATTTCCTTCTTTCATGTCAAAAATTGCACCTATCGTTCTAAGGAAAGGTCTACCAAGAATAATAGGA
Source organism: Triticum aestivum (assembly GCF_018294505.1). NCBI lineage: Eukaryota > Viridiplantae > Streptophyta > Magnoliopsida > Poales > Poaceae > Triticum > Triticum aestivum. The sequence goes on along the minus strand of NC_057809.1, from coordinate 373,372,294 downwards.
CATGTAGGATTGCAATTTATATCAAGAATAATGAAATCTACGGGCACATAATTCCTATTTGCAACAATAAGAACATCATTAATCCTTCCCGTAGGTTTCTTAATGGTGGAATTCGCAAGATGCAAATTTAAAGAACAATCATCAAATTCACGGAAACCTAGCACATCACACAAAGTTCTTGGAATCATGGAAACACTAGCACCCAAATCACATAAAGCATAGCATTCATAATATTTAATCTTAATTTTAATAGTAGGCTCCCACTCATCATAAAGCTTTCTAGGGATAGAAACTTCTAGTTCAAGTTTTTCCTTCATGGGATTGCATTAAAGCATCAACGATATCTTGAGTAAAATCTTTATTTTGATTATAAGCATGAGGAGAATTTAAAACGGATTGCAACAAGGAAATACAATCTATCTAAGAGAAATTCTCATAATTAAATTCCTTGAAATCCGAAATAGTGGGTTCATTGCTATGTAAAGTTTTAACCTCTTCAATCCACTTTTATTAATTTTTGCATCAAAATCTAAAAACTCTGAATCATTGGGACGCCTTTTAACTAAAGTTGACTCATCTCTAGTCCCATATTTATCAAGATTCATATTGGAAAACAAAGATTTAATAGGAGTCACATCAATCACTTTTAGATCTTCATCATTATTATCATGAAAACTAGAAAAACACACTTTCACAAAGCAATCTTTTTTAGCACGCATCCTAGTGGTTTTTCTTTTCACACATCAATGGAAATTCTCATGGATTTGAGATACTCATTGAGGGAGTCCTGGACTAAGGGGTCCTCGGGCGTCCGGGTTACATGACGTGGGCCGGACTGATGGGCCATGAAGATACGAGAAAGAAGACTTTCCCCCGTGTCTGGATGGGACTCTCCTTTGCGTGGGTGGCAAGCTTGGCGTTCGGATATGAAGATTCCTTCCTTTGTAAACCGACTCTGTGCAACCCTAGGCCCCTCCAGTGTCTATATAAACCGGAGGGTTTAGTCCATAGAGGCGATCACAATCATACAGGCTAGACATCTAGGGTTTAGCCATTACCATCTCGTGGTAGATCAACTCTTGTAATCCTCATATTCATCAAGATCAATCAAGCAGGAAGTAGGGTATTACCTCCATTAAGAGGGCCCAAACCTGGGTAAACATCGTGTCCCCTGTCTCATGTTACCATCGACCTTAGACACACAGTTCGGGACCCCCTACCCGAGATCCGCCGGTTTTGACACCGACACTCATTGATATCATGTTTGGGTGGAATACATCTAAGTTCCAAAGAATCAACATCAGGAGAAATTATATCCACGTTCCTAGCCAATTCATCAATCAGAGTTTGGCTGCCTTGGCTTTATTATCCTCCTCGAGAGATTTGCACCTGCTAGTGGCATCCTTCAGCTCCCGCTTCATGGTAGATATTCTCTCCGGGCACTGGCGCCGAACGGAGCCTGTTCGGCCTTTAAATCCGCAGCCGCCTTCTTGGCAGTCGCGTCGCTCACTCTGGCTTGCTCCTTGGCCCGAGAAGTTCAAATGAAGGGTCTCAACCATGACGGCACTATCTGCAGTTATGCAAGTCATAGCATATGATTTTCAGCATCGTGCTCATACTAGTATACATGCATAAACAAGCTGCCCCAACACATACCTTCTGCCTCGTCGAGCCGCCTATTAATAAGAGTGATGTCCTCATCCGCTAACTCAAGTTTCTGCTTTAGATCCACAACTCCCGTAGCTTGGGTGGTCGCCATCGACGTAACAGCCTGTGTTCGAATTAATTAGGTTACTTCCTGAGCATATCTTTTTGATCCTCTGATCACCTCACTGTGGAAGACGACCAGAGTCTCAGGGGCTACTATCTGTACACGGCCGCATTATGCATATAAAAATAGTTAAGCTATTACATTGCATACCTCGAAGCCTCTCAATAGGCCCAGGAAAGCTTCATTCAATCCGCTTCTCGAGGACAAAACCCTTTCAACTACTGTACCCATTAAGGTACGATGTTCCTCTGAGATGGCCACACTTTGTAATGTGCCCATCAGAGTATCCGGCACCTCTGGATTCCTGGAAGCTGCTGCGGGAGCATGCATTCCCTTCAAAGGGGGTACATCGGCTCGACCCTAGAGTCGTCTTCGATTGTAAGCTGGATAGTTCAGGGCCTTCATTGCTGGCCCCATAGGGGCTGCGCCCCCTGGACCCTTGATGATTGAAGTACCACCCTCGGGCGTTGTTTTCATTGTCCCCCATGCTGCTTGACAGTCAGGGGACATTCTCCGAGATGACACCTCGAAGTCGTCCGCCCTAAGAGGTGAGGAAGCATGAGAAGGCGTCTCGCTTTCCATCATTCCCGGAGATAAGTCCCCTGATGAGGAGGACTGTTGGGGTGGGCTGTGGGCCGAACTGCAAGCATATAGTTTAAATGTTACCCATGCAACCCGAAAAGAACGGGCTATGTCTAGAGCATCCTTGTTCACTTACGATTCGGCAAGGGGCTTGTCCCTAGAGAGGTGCCTTGCGATGACATCGGCTTCGGAACCCGAACCATATGGCAGGGATACCTTCCCTCTCTCGGGTGCTCCCACCTCCAAGTCTTCGGATGCAGTCCTTTTCCTCCAATGAGGGGAAGGGGTATCACCTTCTCCTTCCCCTTTGTCTTTTGAAGAGGGAGTGAGGGAGTCCTGGATTAGGGGGTGTCCGGATGGCCGGACTATACCTTCAGCCGGACTCCTGGACTATGAAGATACAAGATTGAAGACTTCGTCCCATGTCCGGAAGGGACTTTCCTTGGTGTGGAAGGCAAGCTTGGCGATACGGATATGCAGATCTTCTACCATTGTAACCGACTTTGGGTAACCCTAACCCTCTCCGGTGTCTATATAAACCGGAGGGTTTTAGTCCGTAGGACAACATACACAACAATAATCATACCATAGGCTAGCTTCTAGGGTTTAGCCTCTCTAATCTCGTGGTAGATCTACTCTTGTACTACCCGTATCATCAATATTAATCAAGCAGGACGTAGGGTTTTACCTCCATCGAGAGGGCCCGAACCTGGGTAAAACTTCGTGTTCCTTGCCTCCTATTACCATCCGGCCTAGACGCACAGTTCGGGACCCCCTACCCGAGATCCGCCGGTTTTGACACCGACATTGGTGCTTTCATTGAGAGTTCCTCTGTGTCATCGCCGTCAGGCTTGATGGCTCCTACGATCATCAACAGCGATGCAGTCCAGGGTGAGACCTTCCTCCCCGGACAAATCTTCGTCTTCAGCGGCTTTGCACTGCGGGCCAATTCACTTGGCCATCTGGAGCAGATCGAAAGCTATGCCCCTGGCCGTCAGGTCGGATTTGGAAGTTTAAACTACATGGCTGACATCCGTGGGGACTTGATCTTCAACGGATTCGAGCCACTGCCGAGCACGCCGCACTGCCACGACGAGCATGATCTAGCTCTGCCGCCTAACAGTGCCCTGAAGGCCGCACCCGCATCGGCTTCGACCCTTAATTCGGAGACAACCGCGCCGATCGAGGATGGGTGGTTGGACGACGCCTCGGGGGTTGCGATCCTAACGGCGACCGAGCCGAACACCAGCCCCGCACTCCGCGAGACTCATGATTCCAAGGAGCCGGACTCTGAACCATTCGCGCCTCTGCCGATCGAATCCGATTGGGCGCCGATCATGGAGTTTACTGCCGCGGACATCTTTCAGCACTCGCCCTTTGGCGATATTATAAAATCACTAAAGTCTCTCTCTTTATCAGGAGAGCCCTGGCCGGACTACGGTCAGTGAGATTGGGATGCGGACGATGAAGAAATTCAAAGCCCACCCACCACCCACTTTGTAGCCACTGTCGACGATTTAACCAACATGCTCGACTTCGACTCCGAAGACATCGACGGTATGGACGCCGATGAAGGAGACGATGAAGAACCAGCGCCTATTGGGCCCTAGAACGCCACCTCGTCATATGATGTATACATGGTGGACGCACCAAAAGATGACGACGAGGAGTGGAAGGACGCACCGAAGGCTTGTTTCCTTGAAAAGCAGTCAAAGTGGCGACGCAAGCGCCGCCCCAAATCCCGCCTCGACAGAAATAGCGATCACACAGACCCAGCGCTGGAGCAGGGCAAACCACTGCCGGACAATGGCAATCCGGATAATCAAACCGAACAAACAAATCCTATCAAGGATAATGGTCCGGACGACATGACGCCGGACAGACACCCGGAGCAGCAGACTGCCCGTAAAAAGCTTGTTGCCACCGCGAGGAGTCTAAAAAAGCAGAAGCAAAGGCTCAAGGCCGCGCAAGACACACTCCAAATTAGATGGAGTAAAATACTCAACACTGCAGCAAGGTACGGCGACAATCGCCCCTCCAAGAGCTACCCAAAGCGGAAGCTGCTACCCGAATTCGATGAGGAGGCCTCAGAACCCCCACAACCAAATATCAAAGCAGCCACCTGGTCGGATAGACGATCCCTCTACCAACACAGAGCGGCATACAACGCCACTCACAATACAATACGCAACCCATGCGAGGGCTCGCACCCAAAGGACGGCGCAACAAGATCCATCTATGGACCACGCAAGCGCGCCCCAGCATACAATGCAACACAACAAACATCCGAACAACGCGGTACACCCAGCTACAGGGGTGTCGCACACCCCCTATGTTTCACCGATGAGGTGCTGGACCACGAATTTCCAGAGGGATTCAAGCCCGTAAACATAGAGGCATACGACGGAACAACAGACCCTGGAGTCTAGATTGAGGACTACATCATTCATATCCATATGGCTCGAGGAGATGATCTCCACGCCATCAAGTACCTACCCCTCAAGCTCAAAGGGCCAGCTTGTCACTGGCTCAAAGGCCTCCCCGAAAGCTCCATTGGAAGTTGGGAAGAGATCGAAGGCGCCTTTCGGGAAAATTTTCAAGGGACTTATGTCCGACCTCCAGATGCGGACGATTTGAGTCATATAACTCAACAGCCCGTAGAGTCAGCCCGAAAGCTTTGGAACATGTTTCTTATAAAAAGAACTAGATTGTCGATTGTCCGGACACCGAAGCCTTGGCAGCTTTCAAGCATAGCGTCCGTGACGAATGGCTCGCCAGACACCTCGGCCAAAATAAGCCGAGAATGATGGCCGCATTAACAAACCTCATGACCCGCTTTTGCGCGGGTGAGGACAGGTGGCTAGCCAGATGCAGCACGAGCAACCCCGGTACATCTGAAGTTAGAGATGGAAACGGGAAATCACGGCGCAACAGCAATAACAAACGCCAGAATAAAGAAGACAACATGAAGGGCACGACAGTAAATGCCGGATTCAAAAGCTCTCGGCCAGGTCAAAAGCCGCCCTCTAAAGGAGGCAGTGATGAATTGTCCAGCCTCAACAAAATTCTGGACCAAGTATGTCAGATTCATAGTACCCCTGGTAAACCTGCTAATCATATCCACAGAGAATGTTGGGTCTTCAAGCAGTCCGGCAAGGTCAACGCCATACACAAGGGGGAGGATACACCAAGTGAAGACGAGGACGAGCCCCCCAAGCAAAACACGGGGGAACAAAAGAAATTTCCACCAGAAGTCAAAACATTAAACGTGCTACACATAATCAAGGGAAAAAACAATGCGGCACTCCCAGGAAAATATACCCAAGTGCCTGTCACCATGAAGTCCTGCCACTGGTCATCTCAACCGATCACTTTCGACCATCGCGATTACTCAGCAAGTATCCGACACGGAGGATGGGCTGCCCTGGTATTAGACCCAGTAATTGGCGGATATCACTTCACAAGAGTCTTGATGGACGGCGGCAGTAGCCTAAACCTAATATATCAGGATAGAATCCGCGGGATGGGGTTAGACCCAACACAAATTTGCCATAGCAATACTACCTTTAAAGGAGTAACGCCAGGCCCAGGGGCTCATTGTATGGGCTCCCTCCTACTACAAGTTATATTCGGCTCCCCCGATAAATTCTGTCGCGAGCATTTAACTTTCCACATCGCTCTGTTTCAAAGTGGCTATCAAGCACTGCTCGGACGCGAAGCTTTCGCTCGCTTTAATGCAATACCATACTACGCCTCCCTCACACTCAAGATGCCCGGTCCACGTGGCATCATTACAGTGCACGGAAATATCAAGCGATCTCTGCGCGCCGAAGAGAGTGAGGCTGCCTTGGCAACCGCACACTAAAGGCGCCCGGACAAGCGAAAGCATCCAATAGGTCGTCAAGACGTAATTGAGTCCGGCGCCGCTACTTATACCGAATAAATGGTCACACCCCTATTTGTCAATACAAGGGGCTCAACACGCGTAGATGAGTGGCAATTTCTTCTCATCTTGAATGGTTTCTTTAACAAACTATCTTTTTGCACGACAACTTTTTCACCTAAATTCCTCTCTTTTACAAACGATCATCGTGCCACACCCGTCCAGGATACGGCACAACGGAGACACAGGCGCAGACGTGCAGTAGGGACCCGCTCCAAGGATTCTTTTTAGATTAAGACCCTGCGTAAACCTTTTTTACTGTCTCTTGTTGATACATATCCACCGTTGAGAAGGATGCTGACGTCTTGGCATGTGGCCACGCCAGAACAATGCACATACCTGGACACAAGGGGCTTCTTACAAAGGCCATTATTTAGGCCCGGTTTATACCACAAAGACCGAATACCTTAGGGAGTGTTCGGCGTCGCGAGTTTGGCCCTATATGCATCAGCTCCGAATCATTGTCTTTGGTCAAATGTTGGGTTTGCCCGGCTCCTGTGTTTTGGTGCCTTACGTTCCGCTTTACCGGCTAAGGTAGCACCAGGAGAACTACTGCGATTGTGCCCTGGTTCATCCGGACGAGCACCTCAGTAGAGAAAGCCGAAAACTGACTGTCATGATATAGCGTGAGACTGGTCAACCACTCGATGACCTGTTGGAATGTTAGAATTCCTCCGCCTTAACGAAGGGCCGTTTTCCGGCCAGGCATGTACGCACCCCGGATCGGGAAAGTGCGGAGCCACCAGGGGCTATTTAGTAGCCCCACTGTCAAACTCCTATGGCTAAGTGAAAGTGCTAAAGCATTATAGTCCGGTTGCCTCGCTCACTCCGCTATCACCTCCTTAATAGGACCAAGACGTTGGGTTAAGTGTGAACACGTGTTTTTGCGAGCACCTCCGCATTATATGCGTGAGGGTTGAAGCCGACGGCTACAATCTTTCAGGTTATACACATGTATACATAAACGGCCGCCCAGGAGGCATCATATTACTTTCAGGCAAAAGTATAAAAATAGCCTTATAAAAATTTATAAAAGCATTTCGCTTACAATGAGATTACATATCACTCAAACATAATATTTTTTGAGCACTGGGTCTCTATCAAACAAGCACCCTCAAGAACTTCTTCAAAGTAGTGCTCGGCAGCCCTTCGACCTATGGCCGAATCTCGCGCTGCAACAGTGGTAGCATCCATCTCCGCCCAGTATGCTTTAACATGGGCAAAGGCCATCCATGCGCCCTCTATGCACGCCGACCTCTTCATCGCATTAATGCACAGCACCACGTCAAGGAACTGCTGCACCAAGCTGAAATAGTTGTTCGGTTTTGACCTTTCCGGCCATATCTGATCCACAACAGACCTCATGGAGAGTCCGGACAACCTATTTAGTTCAACCCATTCGGCTAATTGGTCAGTCAATGAAAGCGGACGCTCGGGAGAATGGAATTGTCTCCAAAACAGTTGGTCTACTTCACGGCCCGTCTGACCCTGGAAATACTTGGCCGCAACGGCAGCGCTCACCACCAAATCCATATATACATCCTCCAAACTCCACAGCCGATCCAGAGGGGCATACAGTGGGTCTCCGAACTTCCTCCGCAACATAAAGGATTTCCCAGCTACAATATCCCCAGCTTCCCGCAGCTCCTCCTTCTTTGCCCTCATAGCAGAGCGGAGGTCCTTTTTCGTCGCAGCAGCCTTCTCAAGGTCTGATGCCTTCGCTTGATTTTCCTTTTCAAGAACCCAGCAACGGTCGGCGGCAGCTTTTAATTCTATGGCCATCTTGGCCATCTTGTCTCGGCTCTCTCCATGCGCGGCCTTCTCGGCTTGCAACTCTTTGGCCGCCTTCAAAACAGCCACATTACCCAACCTCGCTTGTTCCTTGGCTCGGGCAAGTTCTACCCGCAAGGCTTCAACAGTGGCAGCTCCATCTGTAGTCACAACATATTAAAGATAGTGGCATCATGCTGCTCTTCCTATGTGGCGTTTACTAGATAATGACACTTACCCTATGCCTCGTCAAGACTTTTGTTAACAAGCTCGATGTCGGCGTCTGCCGCATCCAACTGCCGTTCTAAATGGGCAAACTCGCTAGTCCGGCTAGCCACCGGAGCTTCCATCACCTGCACATAGAGGCAGTATGGTTATTACCTGGGAATATGATCCTCTGTTCGTCGTCGTTTCCGACGACAACCAGAGTCTCAGGGGCTACTATCTACACAGGGCACACCTAGCATGTGCAGGACTATCATACATTCTTTTACGTACCTCAAAGCCTGTCAGTAGACTCATAAAAGCTTCATGCAATCCGCTTTCGGCGAACGATATTCTCTCCATCACCGTATTCATCAGCACACGATGTTCATCTGAGATGGCCGCTCGCCCCACCAACTCCCTCAGAACATCCGATCGCACACTAGACGGTGCGGACTCTTTTGTCTGCTCTCTTCGGGAGCCGGACACTGGGAGCTTCGGGGGTCAATGGGATTATCTTCTGGCCTCACCGGACTCGGAGAGGCCCTCCGCGACGACACTTCAGGGTCGCCCGCTTCCGGAGCGGAGGAGTCCAGAGGAGGCGTTTCACTCTCCATCATCTCTAGAAGAAGATCCCCCGAAGACGAGCTCATTTGAGAGGGGCTAAGGCCCGAACTGCAAAGACATATGCGGTGGTTATTTTCTCAGAAGAAAAAGATGGCATATCTGTACTATTAAAGTATTTCGGGTCACTTACGACTCGCGGGAGAATTGATCCCCCCGCGGACTTTGTGCGGCAACAGCGCCCCCCAAGGTAGGACCCTCTGTGGGAGACTTCTTCTCCCGTTTGGAAGCTTCAGCTTCCGAATCCCCGGGCGCAGTCCTTTTCCTCTTCTGGTCGTCTTCCTTCATGGAGACGCTCGCTCCCTCGGTTAGAATGGGCAGCGTTGGGGGCCCGCGTCCGCCCGTATTATCCTCCACAGTATCTTCCTCCAAGGGCTCCGGGCAAGGTGCGGTCTGGAGCATCTTTTCCAATACCGGATTTTCCAAACCCTCAGGGAGGGGGGCCGAACACCGAATCAACTTCGCCTTTGTTAGCCAGTCCTGGTCAAAAAGCGAACCCTCAGAAATAACTTCGTAACAAAGGAGAGATAGTATGTTCGGCCGAAAGATGCCTTACCTGTTCGGCGGCGCGGTTACTACTCAGGCCCACGTCCTCGGTGATTTCCGGACACTCCACCTGAGGTCCGAAGAATGACTTGTACATCTCCTTGTGCGTCAGGCCGAGAAAATTTTGAATGACATGCGGTCCCTTGGGATTGAACTCCCACAGGCGAAGAGGCCAGCGTTTGCAAGGCTAGACTGGACGAACCAGCATAACTTGTATTAGCGCAACCAAATTGAAATCTCCATTGAAGAGATCTCGAATGCGGCTTTGTAGTATAGGCACGTCCTTTGCTGGACCCCAGCTCAGACCTCTGCTGATCCATGACATCAGTTGTGGAGGAGGGCCTGAGCGGAAAACAGGGGCGGCCGCCCACTTGGCACTTCTAGGAGCCGTGATGTAGAACTACTCCTGTTGCCACAATTTAGACACCTCTGGGATGGAACCTTTGGGCCACGGAGCTCCCGTCATCTTACATATTGAGGCACCTCCACACGCTGCATGTTGCCCCTCGATCATCTTCGGCTTTACTTCAAAGGTCTTGAGCCATAGGCCAAAGTGAGGGGTAACCCGGAGGAAGGCCTCGCACACGACAATGAATGTCGTGATATGAAGAAAGGAGTCCGGAGCTAGATCATGGAAGTCTAGCCCGTAATAAAACATCAAACCCCTGACGAAAGGATCCAGAGCAAGGCCTAGACCTCGGAGGAAGTGGGAGACGAACACGACGTTCTCGTTGGGTTCGGGGGTGGGCACGGCCTGCCCTCAGGGAGGCAGCCGATGCAAAATCTCGGCGGTCAGATATCGGGCCTCCCTCAACTTTTTGATGTCTTCTTCCGTGACGGAGGAAGGCACCCATCGGCCTTGAAGGCTAGATCCGGACATGACTGAAGGTTCGGAGCACCTGACCTGAACTTTGGGCGCTTTGAGCTTGAGGTGGGGGAAGGATTCGATTGAGCACGGGAGGGAAAAATAAAAGCCTTGTCCCTTTATAAAGAGGGTGAATATCAAGCGTCCTCTCCGTGTCCGTTTGGACTTGCCTATAATCTAGGAGTCCTAGAAGCGGTTGGGTTACCCACGCCCGTATTGATGAGAATCCCGGAATAAGGGGACACGATCTCTGCTTTAACAAGACGTGCCAAGGAAACCGCCTCGCATGACGCGCTGAGGTGGGATAATGAAACGACTCGGATAAAGGCTTGGCCGTGGTGTGTCACACTACGGAATACGTCAGCAGATTAGATTTGTGTAAATATTATTCTCTCTATGGCAATATGTGGAAACTTATTTTGCAGAGCCGGACACTATCTTTGTGTTCAAAATCTTCTATGAAGTACTTGGAGGAGGAACCCGCCTTGCAATGCCGAAGACAATCTGCGCGCCGGACTCGTCGTCATTGAAGCCTGGTTCAGGGGCTACTGAGGGAGTCCTGGATTAGGGGGTGTCCGGATGGCCGGACTATACCTTCATCCGGACTCCTGGACTATGAAGATACAAGATTGAAGACTTCGTCCCGTGTCCGGAAGGGACTTTCCTTGGCGTGGAAGGCAAGCTTGGCGATACGGATATGCAGATCTCCTACCATTGTAACCGACTTTGTGTAACCCTAACCCTCTCTGGTGTCTATATAAACCGGAGGGTTTTAGTCCGTAGGACAACATACACAACAACAATCATACCAAAGGCTAGCTTCTAGGGTTTAGCCTATCTGATCTCGTGGTAGATCTACTCTTGTACTACCCATATCATCAATATTAATCAAGCAGGACGTAGGGTTTTACCTCCATCGAGAGGGCCTGAACATGGGGAAAACTTCGTGTCCCTTGCCTCTTGTTACCATCCGGCCTAGACGCACAGTTCGGGACCCCCTACTCGAGATCCACCGGTTTTGACACCGACAGGGAGCTTTAGTCTCCCCGGACATAGTGTCCAGCATACCTGCAGAGTGGAGGCCACTTTAGGCCTCTTCGCTCTTCTTCTTGTCCTCTTGCGCTGGCACTTGATACGGCGTTGGGACCAGCATCCTTGTCAACACAGGATCTGCCGAGTCTTTGGGAAGTGGAGCTGAACACCTCATTCGTTCCTCCTTCTTTATCCAGCCCTGATCAAAGATAGAACTCTTAGTAATCGCTATGGGATAATCAAGCGAATTGCGGTCAGAAATTGGGTGCTTACCGAGGTATCCAGATGGTTGCAGTCGAGACCGATGTGCTCTGATGTGTCCGACCACTGCTTTTGAGTCTTGAAGAATAGTTTCCACATCCCTTCATGCGTTGTGTCGAAGAACTGCTAAAGGGTCTGCGGTCCTTCCGGAGTGAACTCCCACATACGGAGAGGTCGTCTCTGGCACGGGAGGATCTGGCAGACTTGCATCACTTGGATCACGTTAATAAGGCCAATGTCCCTTTCGAGGATACTCCGGATACGACTTTGCAGCGTTTGTACTTCATCAGTTGATCCCCAGTATAGCCCCTTATTTATCCACGATGTGAACCGCAATGGAGGGTCGGATCGGAACACAGGTGCGGCAGCCCATTTGGTGCCACGGGGTTCGCTGATATAGAACCACTCTTGTTGCCATGAGTTGGAGGTTTCCGTGAAGGTACCTTTTGGCCAGCTAGTATTGGCAAGCTTTCTCACCATAGCACCGCCGCACTCTGCTTGCTCCCTGTTAACTAGCTTCGGCTTCACATTGAAGGTCTTGAGCCATAGGCCGAAGTGTGGGGGGATGCGGAGAAAGGCTTCGCACACGACGCCGAACGCCGAGATGTGAAGAAAAGAGTCCGGAGCTAGATCGTGAAAATCTAGCCCATAATAGAACATGAGGCCGCGAACGAAGGGATGAAGGGCGAAACCTAGCCCACGGAGGAAGTGGGAGATGAATACCACCCTCTCGCCGGATTTTGGTGTGGGGATGACTTGCCCTTTAGTAGGGAGCCTATGGGGGATTTCTGCAGTCAGGTACCTCGCCTTCCGAAGCTTCACGATATCCTCCTCGGTGACCAAGGAGGCTGCCCACTTACGTTGGGAGATGGATCTAGACATAACTAAAGGGCCTGGTAACAATGGAAGAAATCGAATCCTGGGCGCTGGAGCCTAAGGTTTGGAAGGTTGAGAGAGAGGTAGGCGTGGGTGGAGAAAGACGGGTTTGTACCCCTTTATAAAGGCGAAGTATATCGAACGCCTCCTGATGGGCCTTAAAGCTCGCCTATTCCCAAGGATTCACGAACAACATGGTTGGATTACCCACACCCATATTGATGAGGATCCTGTGATAAAGAGACATGATCTCTGCTTCGACAAGACGTGCCAATGGAAATCGCATCTCGAAACACGGATCGAGAGGCTATAAAATGGTTCGAAATAATGGTCGGGCGGAGACGTGGCGTCTCACTACAAAAGATGTCAGTAGATGGGACTTATTAAATATTATACTCTTTGTGGAGCTTGTTTTGCAGAGCCGGACACGTTCTTTGTGTTCAAGGACTATTTTTAAATATTCGGACACATCGTCATTGAAGTCTGGTTCAGGGGCTACTGAGGGAGTCCTGGACTAAGGTGTCCTCGGGCATCCGGGTTACGTGACGTGGGCCGGACTGATGGGCCATGAAGATACAAGACAGAAGACTTTCCCCCGTGTCCGGATGGGACTCTACTTTGTGTGGGTGGCAAGCTTGGCGTTCGGACATGAAGATTCCTTCCTCTGTAAACTAACTCTGTGCAACCCTAGGCCCCTTCCGTGTCTATATAAACCGGAGGTTTTAGTCCGTAGAGGCGATCACAATCATACAGGCTGGACATCTAGGGTTTAGCCATTATGATCTCATGGTAGATCAACTCTTGTAATCCTCATATTCATCAAGATCAATCAAGCAAGAAGTAGGGTATTACCTCCATTAAGAGGGTCCGAACCTGGGTAAACATCGTGTCCCCTCTCTCCTGTTACCATCGACCTTAGACACACAGTTCGGGACCCCCTAACCGAGATCCATCGGTTTTGACACCGACACTCATTGATATCATGTTTGGGTGGAATAGATCTAAGTTTCAAAGAATCAACATCAAGAGAAATTCTATCCACGTTCCTAGCCAATTCATCAATCTTAAGCATTTTTTCTTCAACCAAAGCATTGAAATTCTTTTGCGAACTCATAAATTCTTTAACACTAATCTCAAAATCAGAGGGCATCTTATTAAAATTCCCATAAGAGTTGTTGTAGGAATTACCATAATTATTAGAGGAATTAGTAGGAAACAGCCTAGAATTAAAATTTCCTCTATACGCGTTGTTACCAAAATTATTCCTAACAACAAAATTCACATCCATCGATTCATTATTATTCTCAATCAAAGTGGACAAAGGCATATGATTAGGATCAGAAGAAACACTTTTATTTGCAAACAATTTCATAAGTTTGTCCATCTTTCCACTCAAAACATTAATCTCTTCAATCGCATGAACTTTTTTACTAGTGGATCTTTCGGTGTGCCATTGAGAATAATTAACCATAATATTGTCTAGGAGGTTAGTAGCTTCTCCTAAAGTTATTTCCATAAAAGTTCCTCCCGCGGTCGAATCTAAAAGATTTCTAGAAGCAAAATTCAATCTGGCATAAATTTTTTGTATAATCATCCACAAATTCAAACCATGTGTAGGGCAATTACGTATAATTAATTTCATCCTCTCCCAAGCTTGTGCAACATGCTCATGATCAAGTTGCTTAAAATTCATAATATCGTTCCTAAGAGAGATAATCTTAGCAGGAGGAAAATACTTAGAGATAAAAGCATCTTTGCACTTATTCCATGAATCAATACTATTTTTAGGCAAAGAAGAGAACCAAGTTTTAGCACGATCTCTAAGTGAAAACGGAAATAGCTTCAATTTAACAATATCATTATCCACATCTTTCTAATTTTTCTTTTGCATATCACACAAATCAGCAAAGTTGTTTAGATGGGTAGCGGCATCTTCACTAGAAAGGCCAGAAAATTGATCTTTCATAACAAGATTCAACAAAGCGGTATTAATTTCACAAGATTCAGCATCGGTAGTAGGAGCAATCGGAGTGCTAATAAAATCATTGTTGTTGGTATTGGAAAAGTCACACAATTTGGTTTTATCTTGAGCCATTGTGACAAACAATCAATCCAACACACAAGCACACAAGAAGCAAGCAAAAAAGAGACGGATGGAAAAGGGGTGAATAAAAGGCAAAGGTTTTCGAAAATCGTTTTAGAAGTGGGGGAGAGGAAAATGAGAGGCGAATGGCAAATAATGTAATGCGAGGGAGAAGTGTTTATGATGGGTACTTGGTATGTCTTGACTTGGCGTAGATCTCCCTAGGAACGACGCCAGAAATCCTTCTTGCTACCTCTTGAGCATGCATTGGTTTTCCCTTGAAGAGGAAAGGGTGATGCAGCAAAGTAGCATAAGTATTTCCCTCAGTTTTTGAGAACCAAGGTATCAATCGAGTAGGAGACAACGCACAAGTCACCGAGTACTTGCACAAACTATCAAGAACCTTGCAACCAACGCGATAAAGGGGTTGTCAATCCCTTTACGGTCACTTGCAAAAGTGAGATCTGATAAATATAGTAAAGTAAATTTTTTTGGTATTTTTGTTGTATAGATTGGAAAGTAAAGATTGCCAAATAGTAAACAAGATGCGATGTAAATAAAAGAGATGCAATATAATAACAAAGAGACCCGGGGGCCATAGGTCTTACTACTGGCTTCTCTCAAGATAGCATGTATTATGGTGGGTGAACAAATTACTGCCGAGCAATTGATAGAAAAGTGCATAGTTATGAGAATATCTAGGCAATGATCATGAATATAGGCATCACATCCATGTCAAGTAGATCGAAAAGATTCTACATCTACTACTATTACTCCACACATCGACCGCTATCCAACATGCATCTAGAGTATTAAGTTCATAAGGACAGAGTAACACTTTAAGCAAGATGACATGATGTAGAGTGACAAACTCAAGCAATATGATATAAACCCCATCTTTTTATCCTTGATGGAAACAATACAATACGTGCCTTGCTGCCCCTACTGTCACTGGGAAAGGACACCGCAAGATTGAACCCAAAGCTAAGCACTTCTCCCATTGCAAGAAAGATCAATCTAGTAGGCCAAACTAAACCGATAATTCGAAGAGACCTACAATGATATCAAATCATGCATATAAGAATTCAGAAAAGAACCAAATAATATTCATAGATAATCTTGTTCATAAACCCACAATTCATCGGATCTCGGCAAACACACCGCAAAAGAGTATTACATCGAATAGATCTCCAAGAACATCATGGAGAACT
Organism: Triticum aestivum; assembly: GCF_018294505.1. Classification (NCBI taxonomy): domain Eukaryota; kingdom Viridiplantae; phylum Streptophyta; class Magnoliopsida; order Poales; family Poaceae; genus Triticum; species Triticum aestivum. The sequence continues at coordinate 373,356,526 of NC_057809.1, read as the reverse complement.
TTGTATTGAGAATCAAAGAGAGAGAAGAAGCCATCTAGCTAATAACGATGGACCCAAAGGTCTGTGGTAAAGTACTCACGCTTCATCGGAGAGGCTATGGTGTTGATGTAGAAGCCCTCCGTGATCGATTCCCGCTCCGCAACTCGCCGGAAAAGGCCCCAAGATGGGATCTCACGGGTACAGAAGGTTGCGGCGGTGGAAAAGTGGTTTCGTGGCTCTGTGCGATCAATCTAGGGTATAAGAGTATATATAGGCGGAAGAAGTACGTCAGTGGAGCTACGTGGGGCCAACGAGGGTGGGGGCGTGCCTACCCCCCTGGGTGCGCCCTCCTGCCTCATGTCCGCTTCTCGGAGTTCCAGACATCCACTCCAAGTCTCCTGGTTTGCTTTCGGTCCAAGAAAGATCATCGAGAAGGTTTTCTTCCATTTGGACTCCGTTTGGTATTCCTTTTCTGCGAAACTCTAAAATAGGCAAAAAAGACAGCAACTGGCACTGGGCCTCCAGTTAATAGGTTAGTCCCAAAAATAATATAAAAGAGCATATTAAAGCCCATTAACGATCCCAAACAGATAATAATAGCATGGAACAATCAAAAATTATAGATACATTGGAGATGTATCACCCACTACCCCGTGGCAACCGCCATCTCCACCATTCCAGTCCGTCTGCGTCATTGGCAATGTCCGAAATAGCCGACCGTACTCCTGCGCCTATCAGCAGTGCCGAGGTTTCTACCATGGCACTCATTCACGCGCCCTCAGCATCCGCCACTAACCTTGTGCAATGCATGCAACATACATGGCGGAAACGATAGCAGTAGTGGGGTGAGTCAAAATGGCAGTTACCTCCCCGTAAACGTGGGCGGCCCGCGGACCATTACATTAGTAGCCCCACGTCGTTCAGAGGACTCGCGGGAAAACCGGGAACTGATTCAATCCCAGGTTAATGAAGAAGCAAAGAAGATATTAGAGAAGACAGTGATTCCGCCACAGCATGGTATAGGTGAGCGCCTATGCATTTTTTAGGGCCTACCCCAACGATGCCCAACGACACATATGGGCCAGGCCCGGGTGAGGGAGTCCTGGATTAGGGGGTCGCCAGACAGCCGGACTATATCCTTTGGCCGGACTATTGGACTATGAAGATACAAGATTGAAGACTTCGTCCCGTGTTTGGATGGGACTTTGCTTGGCGTGGAAGGCAAGCTTGGAAATACCGATATGTAGATCTCCTCCCTTGTAACCGACTTTGTGTAACCCTAGCCCCCTTTGGTGTCTATATAAGCTGGAGGGTTTAGTCCGTAGGACAACAACAATCATACCATAGGCTAGCTTCTAGGGTTTAGCCTCTACGATCTTGTGGTAGATCAACTCTTGTAATACTCATATCATCAAGATCAATCAAGCAGGACGTAGGGTATTACCTCCATCGAGAGGGCCCGAACATGGGTAAACATCGTGTCCCCCGCCTCCTGTTACCATGCGCCTTAGACGCATAGTTCGGGACCCCCTACTCGAGATCCGCCAGTTTTAACACTGACATTGGTTCTTTCATTGAGAGTTCCATTGTGCCGTCACCATAAAGGCTTGATGGCTCCTTCGATCATCGATAACGATGCGGTCCAGGGTGAGGTTTTCCTCCCCGGACAGATCTTCGTATTCGGCGGCTTCGCACTGCGGGCCAACTCGCTTGGCCATCTGGAGCAGATCGAGAGCTACGCCCCTGGCCATCAGGTCAGGTTCGGAAACTTAAACTACACTGCCGACATCCGTGGAGATTTGATCTTCGACGGATTTGAGCCCATGTCAGGTGCGCCACACAATCACGACGAGCATGACGTAACTCTACCACCGGACAGTGTTTGGGAGATAGCATCTGCAGCTAACCCGGGCCTCAATCCGGAGCAAAGTGCGCCATCCGAGGACGGGTGGATAGACCCCGCCATGGAGGCCGCACTCTTAGTGGCGATAGAGCCGAATACTGACTTCACCCCTTTCGAGAGCCGTGTTGCCGAACCATTGGATTCATCCCCGGCCATAGGCTCCGAGCCGCCTACGTCCATGCCTATCGAATCCGATTGGGCACCGATCATGGAGTTTACCTCCGTGGATATATTTTAGCACTCGCCTTTTGGCGACGTGCTAAATTCATTAAGGTCTCTCTCCGTGTCAGGAGAACCTTGGCTGAACTATGTCCGGCTAGAATGGGAGGCGGACGATGAAAAAATTCACTCCCCACCCACCACCCACTTAGTAGCCACTGTCAACGATCTAATTAACATGCTCGACTTCGACTCCGAAGACATCAATGGTATGGACGACGATGCAGGAGATGAACAGGAACCACCGCCCACAGGACGCTGGACCGCCATCTCATCATATGATATATGCATGGTGGACACCCCCAAAGAAGGCAATGGCGACGAGACAGCGGAGGATGACCCCTCCAAGAAGCAACCCAAGCACCGACGTCAGCGGCGCCGCTCTAAGTCCCGCCATAGCAAAAGTAGTGATACCGGCACAAGAGAAAATAACACTGCAGATAATGCCGAAGATGACAACAATCCCCTCCAGCACGATTTAGAGCGGGAGGGTGAACAAGCTAGCCCTCCAGAGTGGGCAGCGGTTAGAGAATCGGAGGAGGACAATTACATGCCTCTCTCCGAAGACGAGGTGAGCCTCGGCGATGAAGAATTTATCGTGCCTGAGGCTCCCATAGAGCAAGAGCGATTCAAGCGTCGGCTTATGGCCACAGCAAATAGCTTGAAGAAAAAGCAACAACATCTTCAAGCTGATCAAGATCTGCTAGCAGACAGTTGGACCGAAGTCCTTGCGGCTGAGGATTACGAACTCGAGCGCCCCTCCAAGAGTTACCCAAAGCGCAGGTTGCTACCTCACCTCGAGGAGGAAGCATTGAAACCTACATCACGAGTGTATGGTGCGGCTGACCGGCCACCTCGTGGCCAAGCCAGAGAGGTGTTTTAGCCTGAAGTTCAGCTTGCACCCCGCCGCCACTCAAACAAAAATACCAAGGCCCGGGGCAACACACGAGACCTGCGAGACGTATTGGACAGCACGGCAAAACATGCAAGGTCGATATACGTGTCACGGGGGCGCGCGCCAATGCGGGACGATGACCATCACGCTGGATACACTAAAAGTAAATCCGGCCGGGCCGAATATGGCAGACAAGACTCATATGAACTGCGTTGTGATATAGCCCGGCACAGAGGCACCGCACACCCCCTATGCTTCACTGATGAAGTTATGGATCACGAATTCCTGGAGGGTTTTAAACCCGTAAATATCGAATTGTATGATGGTACAACAGATCCCGCTGTATGGATTGAGGATTTCCTCCTTCACATCCACATGGCTCGCGGTGATGATCTGCATGCCATCAAGTACCTCCCACTAAAACTCAAAGGACCATCTCAGCATTGGTTGAATAGCTTGCCAGCTGACTCCGTCGGCAGTTGGGAGGATTTGGAAGACGCATTCCTTGACAACTTTCAGGGCACTTATGTGCGACCACTGGATGCTGATGACTTGAGCCATATAACTCAACAGTCAGGGAATCGGCCAGGCAATTCTGGACACGGTTCCTAACTAAGAAAAAACAAATTGTCGACTATTTGGATGCAGAGGCCTTAGCGGCATTCAAACATAACATCCGTGACGAATGGCTCGCCCGGCACCTCGGCCAGGAGAAGCCGAAGTCCATGGCAGCCCTCACGACACTCATGACCCACTTTTTCACGGGCGAGGATGTAATGCCCCGAGGCCGGCGCTTCAGAAGCCTTCAATATTGTTCTTCGTTGCTGTCGTGTGTTTTATTTTGTTTGTTGCATTTCATCATGGCATCATCCGCATTGCATCGGCACTCGTTGTCGTCATTGTTTTTAAAACTTGCATCAGCTCGTAGTTGTCGCGTTACCCCTCGCTTTTGTTGCCCGTTCCAAGACCAGCCTTATTCTTTGTTTTTCCCTCTTGCCTAAACCGGAGTCTCCTTGTAAAGTGCACAGACCCCCTCGCTTGCTTGTCCGAACTTCCCCGAACCCGACCCGGGCAGTCGTCACCGTTGGATCCGGATCATCCCCAAACATCCCTAAATCATCATTGATTTCTCGTTAGACTCTCCTAAGCTATTTATTCTCGACCGTTCGATTTTAATCGGAGGTTCCAAAATATCCCTAACCAAAAATCCAATGCTATAAGTAGCAGTCTAACCCTAGCCTAGCCTCCCGTCCCATCCATCCTTTCCGATCGCGCCGCCGCCAGTCCACCTGGTCTCCTCCTCGTCTTCCCCACCGAGCCAACCACCGTCCGTCTCAGATCCACCTCCCTCCGACCGCCTCCCATGATTTCCGTGCCACCAAGATCCCCAGCAAATCGCAGCCTCCTCCTTCCCGCTTGGAGCCCCTCCCGTGCTCTCCTCCTGCAGCTCGCCTCGTTGGAGTTCGGCGCCACCGGAGCACCACCACCAGGGACCTCAACCACTAGGCCGCCTCCCCTGCCCCGTTCCTTTCTTCTCCTTCCCTTTCAAGCTCTCTAGTTCTCTCATGTTCGTCTCTCTCCGTGTCTCTTTCTTCGCAGCGCCCGAGGTCATGGCCGCTGCCTTTGTGCAATCGCTGCCGTCGCCATGAACACCGCCCCGTCGTCTGCATCTCTTCCGGCAGCGCCGCCGCACGTGCCCCCCCTCTTGCGCGGAACGGCCTCGCCTCTGCGCCACGTGAACCTTCTGCATCGACCACCTTCGTCGCGCCGCCCGTGCTCCTCCGCGCTGGCCAACAGCAGCAGCGCACCCCGACGCCCTGCTCTAGACCCAACCTCACCGGAGCCCCGTAGGTCACCGACCCTTCCTCTCCTTCCTTCGGTCCTCCTCTCTTGTTCTCTCGCTCACGTCTCTCTTGACTGCTCTCTCTGTCTTCGCTGCAGCTAGCCGCCTTGACCACTGATGGGAGATGCCTCCCCTGCCCTGCTCGCGCCTGGATCCAGCAGATGTTGCCCTGTCGACCTCCGCCTGACCTGCGTTCCCAGCCTCCTCCTGCCGGAGTCGCCCGAGCGCCGTCGTGCCATCGTCCAAGTCCCACCTCGCCAAGCCCCTGCATCGCGCCTCTGTTCCCTGCTGCTATTTCTGTTCTTCAGAAACGAGCAGCAGCAACTCGAGCCGCTCGCCCCTCTGCTTCGCACGCTGGACCGCCAAGTCCCTCCTGCGCGCCAAGGCCCAGCCTGCGCCCCGCGGCCTGCTTCCACCGTCTGGGCTTGGCCCATGGTGAGAGAGACTCAGTGCCCCTTTGTCTTTCTTTTGTTGGGCCTGCTCCAGTTTTAGTTTCGTCCCACGTGTGTTTTTTTCAGCGTCTGCGAATTTGTTCTTTTATCCAGTTAAACAGTTTTGCAGAAAAACCCTCATACTTCATGCATTTAATAACTTCTCAACCGTGCATCGGATTAAAACAATTTATATATGAAACTTGCTTAGAATTTCATCTAGTTTATTAATATGCAACTTTCATCCATGGTTAAAATGCTTAAATTGCTGTTTGTTTAAATTTGCCCCTATGCCATGTTAAAATGATTTATTTCATAACTTTATAACCGTAGCTCCAAACCTAACAAACTTTATATGTAACTAGGGTAGAATTGTGCCTAGTTTAATATGGTGACATTGCTTTGCATGTTTAATAACCCTAAAATTGTGTTTAGAGCAGAACAGTACCAAACCTAAAATATGCACGTGAGGAGTTTCCGGATTTGTTGTTCGTTGTTTCCGGCCTCATTTAAACTTGCCTAGATAGGTAGTTTTCTTTTGCTTCACCCCTTGCCATGTTAATCAACATTTAATAATGTTGGGTACATAATCGAGATCGAACTAAATAAGTCATGTGGTGTTCCGTCAATATGCAACTCATTGCATATTGAGCTCCACTTAATTTGTAGAATTGTTTGTGCATTTTGCCATGCCATGCTTCATTAAACCGGACATGCATCATACTCGATTGTGCATCATGCCATGTTGGTGTGGTGGTTGTTTACCATGATTGTTTGCTTCTTTCCGGTGTTGCTTCTTCGGGTTGGTTCCGTTAACGTCGTGTTTGTGAGGATTCATTCAACTACGTCTGTTTGTCTTCTTCATGGACTCGTTCTTCTTCCTTGAGGGATCTCAGGCAAGATGACCATACCCTCGAAATCACTTCTATCTTTGATTCCTAGTTGCTCGCTCTTTTGCTATGCCTATGCTGCGATACCTACCACTTGCTTATCATGCCTCCCATATTGTTGAACCAAGCCTCTAACCCACCTTGTCCTAGCAAACCATTGATTGGCTATGTTACCGCTTTGCTCAGCCCCTCTTATAGCGTTGTTAGTTGCAGGTGAAGATTGAAGTTTGTTCCTTGTTGGAACATGGAGATGTTGTTCCTTGTTGGAACATGTTTACTTGTTGGGATATCACAATATCTCTTATTTAATTAACGCATCTATATACTTGGTAAAAGGTGGAAGGCTCGGCCTTATGCCTCGTGTTTTGTTCCACTCTTGCCGCCCTAGTTTCCGTCATATCGGTGTTATGTTCCCGGATTTTGTGTTCCTTACGCGGTTGGGCTATAATGGGAACCCCTTGACAGTTCGCCTTGAATAAAACTCCTCCAGCAATGCCCAACCTTGGTTTTACCATTTGCACTAACAACCTACCACCTTCCCTTGGGTTCTACAGACTCAAGGGTCATCTTTATTTTAACCCCCCTGGGCCAGTGCTCCTCTGAGTGTTGGTCCGACCGAGCAGACTGCGGGGCCACCTCGGGGCAACTTGAGGTTTGGTTTTACTCGTAGGATGTCTCATCTGAGTGTGCACTGAGAACGAGATATGTGCAGCTCCTATCGGTATTTGTCGGCACATTCGGGCGGTGTTGCTGGATTTGTTTTAACTTGTCGAAGTGCCTTGTAGAACTGGGATACCGAGTCTGATCGGAATGTCTCGGGAGAAGGTATATCCTTCGTTGACCGTGAGAGCTTGTCATGGGCTAAGTTGGGACTCCCCTACAGGGATTTGAACTTTCGAAAGCCGTGCCCGCGGTTATGGGCAGATGGGAATTTGTTAATGTCCGGTTGTAGATAACTTGAACCTTAACTTAACTAAAATACATCAACCGCGTGTGTAACCGTGATGGTCTCTTTCCGGCGGAGTCCGGGAAGTGAACACAGTGTTGGAGTTATGCTTGACGTAAGTTGTTCTAGGATCACTTCTTGATCATAGTTTTCTCGATCGTGCTTTTCCTTCTCTTCTGGCTCTCATTTGCGTATGTTAGCCACCATATATACTAGTCACTTGCTGCAGCTCCACCTCATACCTTTTACCCTTCCCATAAGCTTAAATAGTCTTGATCGCGAGGGTGTGAGATTGCTGAGTCCCCGTGACTCACAGTTACTTCCAAAACTAGCTTGCAGGTGCCGTTGAATCGTGCAGATGACGCAACCCAGCTCAAGGAGGAGCTCGATGAAGACCTTGTCCTTTGTGTTGTTTCGTTCGAGTTGATCAGTAGTGGAGCCCAGTTGGGGTCGATCGGGGATCTGTGTAGCATTTGGGGTAGTCTTCTTTTATTTTGGCTCCATAGTCGGGCCCTGATTGTATCTGGATGATGTAATGCTTTATTCATGTAATTGTGTGAAGTGGCGATTGTAAGCCAACTATGTATCTCTTTCCCTTATGTATTACATGGGATGTGTGAAGATTACCTCACTTGCGACATTGCTTTTAATGTGGTTATGCCTCTAAGTCGTGCTTCGACACGTGGGAGATATAGCCGCATCGAGGGCGTTATAGAGGATAGCTGGCTGGCTTGCAGCAACAACACATCAAGGAATCCGGGCACTTTGGATACTAAAGATGCCAACGGCAGACCACGTCATAACAGACACAAGCGCCACAACAACGGCGATAACGCCGATGATACGGCAGTCAATGCCGGATTCAGAGGCTCTAGATCCGGTCAGCTGAAGAAGCCATTCAAAAGAAGTACTCTGGGCCCGTCCAGTTTAGATTGCATACTAGATCGCTCGTGTCAAATCCACGACACCCCCGATAAGCCATCCAATAACACCAATAGAGAATGTTGGGTGTTCAAGCAGGGCGGTAAGTTGAATGCCGAAAACAAGGACAAGGGGCTGCATAGTGATGACAAGGAGGAGCCCCGGCCGCCGAACACTGGAGGACAGAAGAGGTTCCCCCCACAAGTGAAGACGGTGAACATGATATACGCAACCCACATTCCCAAGAGGGAACGGAAGCGTGCACTAAGGGACGTCTATGCGAAAGAGCCCGTCGCCCCAAAGTTCAACCCATGGTCCTCTTGTCCGATCACTTTCGATCGAAGGGACCACCCCACTAGTATCCGTCATGGAGGATCCGCCGCATTGGTCCTAGACCCCATCATCGACGGATTTCACCTCACTCGAGTCCTTATGGACGGCGGCAGCAGCCTGAACCTGCTCTATCAGGATACAGTGCGCAAAATGGGTATAGATCCCTCGAGGATCAAACCCACCAAAACCACCTTTAAGGGCGTCATCCCAGGTGTAGAGGCCTGTTGCACGGGCTCAATCATACTGGAAGGTCTTCGGATCTCCCGACAACTTCCGAAGGAAGGAGTTAATCTTTGATATCGTCCCGTTCCACAGTGGCTATCACACACTCCTCAGGCGAACCGCATTTGCAAAATTCAATGCGGTACCGCATTACGCATACCTCAAGCTCAAGATGCCAGGACCTAGGGGGGTCATAACAGTCAATGGAAATAGAGAACGCTTGCTCCGCATGGAAGAGCACACTGCATCCCTCGCAGCAGAAGCACAAAGCAGCCTTCTAAGGCAAACCGCCAATTCGGCGATACAGCCCCCGGACACCGTCAAGCGAGTCTAGAGTAACTTGCAACAGGATCGCCTGGCATGTTCAGAGCTCGCCTAGCAATTCGGCCCCCATCCTAGTCCCATTCAAGCGATGAAATACATGCTGCGCGTACATAATTACGCACTGAAAATACCATGGGCATAGGCGGGGGCACGATCAGGGCACGTCCCGCAATGCGGCTTAACTGCCCTAGGGGCTGCATACCTTTATCATTTTTTCTCTTTCAGGACCTTACTCTCTGGAAGCCCTTTCCGGCAGTAGGATTGCCAGACACATTACGGGAAGGAACAACCAAGGAGGCAAGAAACTAAGACATACAAGGGAACCCCTAGGTGGTCTCTAATAATAATCGATATAGCTGCTTTTTACTATCCTTACGCAGCTTGCCCTTGGATAGGACATGTCAAATAGTCCTATTTTTTGCTTATTGCACTACTTGTATCAGTATCTTCGACGTATTATTTAAATAACAATGCATAGCATTAGTCTATTATTGCATTATCCATCCCTTTTTTCTTATATGTTCATTTACAACAACTTGCACCCGTACATTCTGGTACGGTCAGTACGCCAGGGGCTTTCATTTACCCCATAATACGGCGTGAGAAGTCCGAACACTTTCGACAGTGCGGCACCCCGAACTTATAGCATTATATGCATCAGATCCGAATCATGTCTTGGGTCAATAGTTGGGTTTGCCCGGCTCCCATGTTTTGGTACCTTACGTTCCGCTATATCGGCTAAGGTAGTGCTGGGAGAACTACTGCGATTGTGTCCCGGTTCTTCTGGATGAGCACCTCAGTAGAGAAAGCCGAAAACTGACTGTCATGATAAGGCGAGAGTTGGTCGCTGTTCGAGAGGTCTCAAGTCCTTAAAGACTTTTTATTCTTCGGGCGAGGAGTCGGCCTTGCCCGACTTAGGCGTATATAACGCCGCAAATTCGGCCTTCTGAATTCTAGGGGCTTCGCCAAAATTTAAAATTGTAGACTTCTATGGCTAAGTGAGAATGATAAAGCCTTATAGTCCGATTGCCTGGTTCGTTGTGCTGAACACCTCCCTCGAAGGACCCAAAATTGGGAAAAAGAGTGCTTAGGTTTATCCCGAACACCCCAGTACTAGGTACAGGGGGGCAGAAGCCGACAACTGGCCAACTCTCAGATTTTATAAACGTTCGCACAGAAGGTAATATTTTAAATTCAAAAGGCGTTGCATAGTGCAAATGAACTCGTTTCACATTACAGGATCACATGAGCATGTTCATTCAAAAATTACATCTCTAGCACATTCATCCACCACAAGGCGGGAACCCTTCAGGACACTGTCATAATACATTTCGGGGCAGCGATGCTCCCTGCCCTCCGGCGGCCCCTCCTTCACCAGCTTTACGGCATCCAGCTTCGCCTAGTGCACCTTCACCCGAGCAAAGGCCCTATGCGCACCCTCGATGCAGACAGACCGCTTTATGACTTCATGTTGTGGGAAGGAATCCACAAGCTGCCTCACCAGACCAAAGTAGCTGCTAGGCAGGGGATCGCCAGGCCACATCCGGACTATAAGACCCTTCATGGCCTGTTCGGCCGCCTTGTGAAGCTCGACCAGTTGCTTCAGCTGGTCGCTCACAGGCATTGGGTGTTCGTTCCCAGTATAATGAGACCAGAACAACTTTTCCGTCGGGCTCCCCTCCTCAGCTCGGTAAAACTCCATGGCATCCAGTACACTGCGGGGAAGATCTGCGAACACTCCTGGAGAGCTCTGAACTCGGGTAAGTAAAAGGAAAGTTTCCTTCACATGCTTGCTTTGCATAATCAATGCCTTGCCCGCTGCTATCTTGTTCACCGCATCAATCTCCTAGAGGGCCTTGTGGGCTTCAGCCTTGGCGCTCCGTGCTCTGTTGAGTGCCTTCGCAAGCTCGGACTCTCACGTCTTAGAGTCAAGCTCCAAGGACTCATGCTTTTTGGTGAGAGCCTCGAGCTCTTGCTGCACCTCGCCTACCCGGGCTTCTCGCTTTTCCCACTCAATGCGCTCCTTGGCCGCTTTCTCTTCGGCCTCGGACAGCGCCTTCTTCAGGGTTGCCACCTCGGTCGTGGCCCCTGGCAAATTCATGATGATCCTATTACATTACAAACCAAGTTTCTTTTTAATGTATAGACAAGGTATTGCTTACCTTTTCTCTCCTCGAGCTGCATCTTGGTAAGGCCGAGCTCGTCCTCGGACTGCTCCAGGTCCTGCTTCAGTGCAACAACATCTGCAGTACGTGCGGCAGCGGCTAGCAGCTAAGCCTGCACATGCACGCATACATATTCTGATTAGACTCCTGAGTCATTATTTGATCCTCTATTCGGCCTTTCTTCGCGAATGCCAAACAGAGCATCAGGGGCTACTGTCTATGTGGTAATATTTTCCTATATTTTGATTGCTTACCTGAAAGCCTGTTAGGAGGCTGGCACAAGCTTCGGTTAGTCCATTTTTGGCGGACTGAACTTTCTCGATCACCGCACTCATGATAGTGCAGTGCTCTTCATCGATGGAAGCACCACGAAGCGCTTCCAACAAGTTGTTTGGTGCATCTGGATGGATAGAGGCCACTGGCACGGGTGGCTTGCCCCCCTTAACGGGAGATCGCTTGCCGGAGTCCGGAACCATCGAAGGTTCCGGTGCAGTGTTCGGCTGGGGGCCGAACTTGGAGCCCGTGGGGGTCTTGCTCCCTTTGCGTCCAGGGTCTGGAAGGTCGCCTCGAGGCACCCCCAGGACTACCTCCCCTCGGCTCGGTGCCTTTTGAGACAACACCTCGACGTTATCCGTAGGGCAAGGGGTGGAGGCGGTCGGAAGTGAATCACTATTCATATCCGACGAGTCCAAAGAACCGTCCAACAAAGGTATGTCGAGACAGGCTTGGGACGGACTACATAATCATATTCGGCGTAAGGAGAAGCAGTGCAATAAAACATACCATGAATTACTATGGTATCCAGATACTTACAACTTCGCTAGGGGCTTGTCCCTGGGTAACCACTCGTCCTCGCTATAAGCGGCCGTTGTGGAGCAGTCCGGAAGGAGGGTCCTTCCCTTCTTGGACCCTTCGGCCTCCCCAGTTGGGGCGGCTTTCCTTTTCTTATCTCCCCCGGCTGGGGGGAGAACTTTTCTCTTCCTCCTCCTCGTTTTCATGGGAGGAGTGCGCTCCGGAGTTATCGAACGAGGAGTCCGATATAACCTTGCGCCGGAGACCCTTTCGGGTCCCCGTGGCCTTCTTCTGGCCCTTCTTCACCAGAACCAGCATCTCCGTTAGGAGAGCATCTGCAGGATCTTCAGGAAGAGGGGCTGGGAAATTGAGCTGCTCCGCTGTCTCTACCCAGTCCTGTTAATGGCATGGAAGCTTAGATCCCGCACACGATTAAACTGGGGCAAATAAATATCCTATGAGATATAAAAACTTACTGGATTGGCATGGCGCTTTGCGCTGAGTCCGCGGTCCTCGGTAAGGGGAGGAGGTATGTAACACCCTCGATGCGACTATAGCTCCCACGTGTCGAGGCACGACTTAGAGGCATAATCGCATTGAAGGCATATGTCGCAAGTTAGGCAATCTTCACAACATCTCATGTAATATAAATCATAAAGGGGAGATAACATAGTTGGCTTACACTCGCCACGTCAATCAAGTATATAAATAACATTACATCATCCAAACACTCATGGCCCGACTACGGCGCCAAAATAAAAGATAACCCAACATGCGACAACGGTCCCGATCACATCCAACTGGGCACCACTACTGATCATCTGGAAAGGAAACATAGTAACGTTGAGAGTCCTCGTCGAACTCCCACTTGAGCTCAAGCGCGTCTCCTGGAGCGGAATCATCAGGCCCTGCATCTGGTGTAATAGTAATCTGTGAGCCACAGGGACTCAGCAATCTCGCACCCTTGCGATCAAGACTATTTAAGCTTATAGGTGAGGCAAGGTAAATATAAGTGGAGCTGCAGCAAGCGACTAGCAAATATGGTGGCTAACTTATTCGCAAAAGAGAGCGAGAAGAGGAGGCAAAGCGCGAGCGAGAAACTAGAGAGCAACCTGCGCAAACATTACTCCAACACCGTGTCAACTTCCCGGACTCCGCCGAGAAGAGGCCATCACGGCAACACACTCAGTTGATTCATTTTAATTAAGTTAAGGTTCAAGTTATCTACAACCGGACATTAACAAATTCCCAACTGCCCATAACCGCGGACACGGCTTTCGAAAGTTCAAATCCCTGCAGGGGAGTCCCAACTTAGCCCATGACAAGCTCTCACGGTCAACGAAGGAATAGACCTCCTCCCAAGACGTTCCGATCAGACTCGGTATCTCGGTAATTCAAGACACTTCGACAGGTTAAAACAAGACCAGCAACACCTCCCGAATGTGCCGACAAATCCCGATAGGAGCTGCACATATCTCGTTCTCAGGGCACACTCAGATGAGACTAGCTACGAGTAAAACCAACCCTCAAGTTTCCCCGAGGTGGCCCCGCAGGCAGCTCAGTTCGGACCAACACCCGGGGGGGGGGGGTTTAAATAAGATGACCCTCGGGCTCCGGAAACCCAAGGGAAAAAGAGGCTAGGTGGCGAATGGTAAAACCAAGGTTGGGCATTGCTGGAAAACTTTAATCAAGGCGAACTATCAAGGGGTTCCCATTATAACCCAACCGCGTAAGGAACGCAAAATCCGGGAACATAACACGATATGACGGAAACTAGGGCGGCAAGAGTGGAACAAAACACTAGGCGAGAGGCCGAGCCTTCCACCCTTTACCAAGTATATAGATGCACTAAGATAACAAGATAATATAATGATATCCCAACAAGTAAATAAATGTTCCAACAAGGAATGGCCTCCAATCTTCACCTGCAACTAGCAACGCTATAAGAGGGGCTGAGCAAAGCGGTAACATAGCCAATCAACGGTTTGCTAGGACAAGGTGGGTTAGAGGTTTGACATGGCAATTTGAGAGGCTTGAAAGCAAGTGGTAGGCATCGTAGCATTGGCATAGCAAAAGAGCGAGCAAACTAGCATAGCAAAGATAGTAGTGATTTCGAGGGTATGATCATCTTGCCTGCACAGTTGTCAGAGTTGACTGGATCCTCGAACGCAAACTCAACGGGCTCCTCGTTAGCGAACTCGTCTCCCGGCTCTAACCAAACAAGACAAACATGCAATAAGGACACAATCAACCACGTGCAAGGATCAAACAAGATGATGCTAAGATGATATGCTATGCGGGATGCGATGCGGGATGCAAAATGCAAGATATGACAAGAAAAGCATGAACCTGGCCTCAACATGGAAATCCAAGTGTGCCACTGGAAAGATGAGATGAAATCACTTGAAAACGATATAAAGAACGCCGGAATCAGAGTTACGGTTTGGAAATGGCAAGCGATTCAAAAATGACACCGGTCTGCGATTTACAGCAAGTAGCCATCTAAATACAATGGAATGAACATGCTACAGCACCCAAACATGACAACAAAATACATGGCAGGGATTCATACAAGATGCTTAACAAAAGTCTAGCACTGAGCTACGGCCAATTCATCCATTAACAGGTTCAAACAAGCATGGCAAAAGATGCATATGACAAACAGATCTCTGACTTAGTGAAATTAGCACTTGTCTGGAATTTCAGATCAGGTAGCCCTCTTCGGAGCAACAAAACTACATGCTACAGGATCTGAACATGACAAAGTAAAGCATGGCATGGAGCTACTCAAAGAGCTTAACAAAAGTCCCTTAGTGACCTTGAGCCAAAAGGGATCAGAAAATACAATTGCAAGCATGTGAACATAGCAAAAACATAATCAGTTTTCAGACTTGCTGAAAACTAGCACATGCTGAAATATAACTCAAGTAGGCATGTTTACGAGCTCGATGCACTCACTAGGTGCAAGTCATGGCAAGACAAGCATACATACATCAAGAAGGCATAAAATGCAAGCTAGACATGGCAAGAACAATAGCATAGCATGCCCGGATCAACTACAACATCACCGGCAAAATTGCAAACAAGTTGACAATCTGCCCAGATTCACAAAGTAGCAAAAGTAGAGCTCGATTGACTCAATCTAGGGTGCTCCATAATTGCAAACAAAGACATGGATGGATAGAGCACTATAATATTAACAAAACATCTTTACTGATCATCCTCAAAAGAGGCACGGATCACTAGGAAACAACATGAACATATGGCATCATGAGATAAACAGCTCAAGGACTTAGTGGAATTCCTAAGTCCCTGAAAACAGAATTCGCAAGTGCACCACTTTGCAAGCTTGCACTAGTCACCACACACATCACAAAAATACATGGGTTGCACCTCAGGAAAGATGACAAAACCCTTAACAAAACATATGTAGAACTCATGGGCATATCATGCACACAAAAATCATGGCAAAATGACAAAAAGCTAAATGGAGAAGCAGATCTGACAATAATCTCAAGTAGCCCTCTTCTAACAGCATTTCGGGCATCAATATGAACTCAAATGAAAATGATGCAATGGAATGAAATGATGTACTATCTGAGATGAACATTTTGATATGTTATATGCATGAATCGGAGCTACGGATGCAAAGTTACGGGGCTATGAATAGGAGCACTTGGATCTGCAATTTCGGGACTTAGAGGAAAACATGACCTAGGGTTTACTGTTCATCCCGATCTAGATCTGGGCACGGAAATCGAGGAACGTCGGAGCTGCATTGTAGATGGCCGGAGTTCGTCGAGGGCGTCGCCGGAGTGGAGAGGAGGCCGGAGCCGGGCCGGATCCGGTGGAGGAGAAGGCGGCGCGGGGCGGCGGTCGAGGCGGCCGGCGACGAGCGGCGAGCGGCGGCGTGGCTCCGGCGTCGAGCTTGGCGGCGCGGGGCAGCGGCTGCTCGCCGAAGTGGGGCGGAGGAGGACGTGCGCGGGGCGGTGGAGGTGGCACGGCGGCCGGGCAATGCGGCGGTGCGGCCGGCGAAGGCGACCACGGCGGCCGGCGAAGGAAGGGCGGTGAGGCGGCTCGGCTACAAGCGCGTCGCCGTGGAGGGATGCGGCAGGCGGCGGGGAGGCGCGAGCCCAGCTCGGTGGCGGGGAGGGCCGCGCGCGGGCCAGGCGGGCCGGTGCGGGCCAGGCGGCGGGGATGTGGGCGCAGCCCACGTGGCAGCTCCTGGTTGGGCGGCGGCGATGTCCGGCCGGGTCGGAGAATGTCCGGCGCGGCGCGGTGGCTTTTCTAGGGTTAGAAGAGGAGGGGATCCGGGATATTTCGAGGGGGACCTATTTATAGGCATAGGAGGAGCTAGGAGAGTCCAAATGAGGTGCGGTTTTCGGCCACGCGATCATGATCGAACGATCTAGATGATGGAACAGAGTTAGGTGGGTTTTGGGCCAAAATGGAGGGGTGTTGGGCTGCAACACACACGAGGCCTTTTCGGTCCCTCGGTTAACCGTTGGAGTATCAAACGAAGTCGAAATGATACGAAACTTGACAGGTGGTCTACCGGTAGTAAACCAAGGCCGCTTGGCAAGTCTCGGTCCAATCCGGAAATGTTTAATCCCCACACACGAAAGAAAGCTAGAAATGACCACCGGAGGAGAACGAAGCGCCGGAATGCGAAACGGACAACGGGGAAAATGCTCGAATGCATGAGACGAACACGTATGCAAATGCAATGCACATGATGACATGATATGAGATGCATGACAATGATCACAACACACGGAGACAAAGACCCGAACCCAAGGAAATAAATTAACTTAACGCCGGAAACGGCAAGAGTTGGAGTACAAATCGGGAAAGTTACATCCGGGGTGTTACAACACTCCACCACTACGAAAGGATCTCGTCCCAAGATCTAGGACTGAAAAAACGCCAGGTACTCGGAACGGAGGTGATCCTCCCGTTCCCAGGTAGCTTCACGGTCGGAATGGTGTGACCATTGACTTTGAGAAATTTGATTGACTTGTTGCGAGTCTTGCGTTCAGTCTCTTCAAGAATAGCAACTGGGTGCTCACGATAAGAGAGATCTTCTTGGAGCTCAATGTCCTCGAAGTTGACGGTGCGGTCAGGAGTCTTAAAGCACTTTCGAAGCTGAGAGACATGAAACACATCATGAACATTTGAAAAGTTTGGAGGAAGCTCGAGTTGGTAGGCGAGGTCGCCTCTCTTGCTGATAATCTTGAAAGGTCCCACGTATCTAGGGGCAAGCTTCCCTTTGATACCGAAGCGACGAGTACCTTTCATAGGAGAGATGCAGAGGTAAACATGATCTCTGATCTCGAAAGCCAAATCACGGTGCTTACTATCATAGTAGCTCTTCTGGCGGGATTGGGCTGCTTTGAGGTTATCACGAATGACTTTACACATTTCTTCTGCCTCTGTGATTAAGTCATTACCCAAAAGCTGACGTTCACCGGTTTCAGACCAGTTGAGAGGGGTATGGAACTTCCTTCCATACAGAATTTCAAATGGGGCCTTGCCCGAACTTGCTTGAAAACTGTTGTTGTAGGAGAATTCAGCATAAGGAAGACAATCCTCCCATTTCATGCCGAAGGAGATCACACAAGCCCTGAGCATATCTTCAAGAATCTGGTTGACACGCTCAACTTGACCGCTAGTTTGAGGATGGAAAGCTGTACTGAAGCGGATGTTCGTGCCCATGGCCTTCTAAAAAGAATCCCAAAACTTCGAGGTAAAGATGCTGCCACGGTCTGAAGAGATCACTTGTGGAATACCGTGCAGAGAGACAATCCAAGAGGTATAGAGTTCCGCCAATTGAGCTGCAGTGATCAACTCTTTGATAGGCAGAAAGTGAGCCACTTTGGTGAGTTTGTCGATGACAACGAATATAGCATCATTGCCACGCTTGGACTTTGGAAACCCAGTCACGAAGTCCATTTCAATGTGGTCAAACTTCCATTCTGGAATGGCAAGAAGTTGGAGGAGACCAGCTGGCCTTTGGTGTTCTGCCTTCACTCTTCTGCAGACATCACATTCATTCATGAATTGAGCGATCTCGCGCTTCATTCGAGTCCACCAATAAGCTTGCTTAAGGTCCTGATACATCTTCGTGCTCCCAGGGTGGATGGATAGGAGAGAATTGTGAGCCTCGTTCATGATCACTTTACGGAGGTCGCCTTTGGGTACAACAATACGATCGTCGAAGAAGAGAGTGTCCTTGTCATCAAGGCGATAGCACTTGTACTTGGGTTGACTCTTTGCAATCCCAATCTTCACCTTTTTCACCATAGCATCAAGAAGCTGGGCTTGGCGAATCTGGTCTTCCAAGGTAGGAGAGACTTGAAGGTTGGCAAGGAAACCTTGAGGAACAACTTGCAGATTAAGTTTGCAGAAAGCTTCACAAAGCTCAGGTTGATAAGGCTTAAGAATCAAACTGTTGCAGTAGGCTTTCCTGCTCAATGTGTCAGCAATCACATTGGCCTTGCCTGGAGTATACTCAATACTCGGATTATACTCTTGAATCATTTCGACCCATCGAGTTTGCCTGAGGTTGAGATTAGGCTGAGTGAAGATGTACTTGAGACTCTTGTGATCAGTGAAAATGTCCACTTTTCTTCCCAATAGAAGATGTCTCCAAGTCAAAAGAGCATGCACAACTGCCGCCAACTCGAGATCATGAGTGGGGTAGTTATTCTCATTAGGATTCAACTAGCGAGATGTATAAGCAACAACTTTCTTCTCTTGCATCAATACTGCGCCAAGACCTTGGAGAGAGGCATCACAAAAGACCTCATACGTCTTGGATTCATCAGGCGAAGTCAGAACTGGAGCAGTGATCAATTTCTCTGTCAAAGTGTTGAAAGCAATGTCACACTCCGGAGACCAAACGTACTTGACGTGCTTCTGAAGAAGATTTGAGAGAGGCTTCGCGATCTTAGAAAAGTTTTCAACGAATCTTCGGCAATAGCTTGCGAGACCGAGGAAGCTACAGAGTTGCTTCACGTTCTGAGGAGGTTCCCAATTCACAATTGCAGACACCTTCTCAGGATTCACGGCAATGCCCTTGGCAGAGATGATATGACCAAGATAAAGAACCTCATCGAGCCAAAATTCACACTTGGAGAACTTGGCGTAGAACTGATGTTCACTGAGCTTATCGAGAACCAAACGCAAGTGCTTGGCATGATCTTCCTTGTTCTTGGAGAAAACCAGAATGTCGTCGAGATAGACCAAAACGAAGTCATTGGTGTAGGCGTTGACGATGAAGTTCATCATACGAGAGAACGTTGGAGGAGCGTTGACGAGGCCAAAAGACATGACAGTGTATTCATATGAACCAAAGCTTGTCCTGAAAGCCGTCTTGGGAATATCTTGCTCACGGATTCAAATCTGATGATAACCCATACGAAGATCAAGCTTGGAGAATACTTGAGCACCTTTAAGTTGTTCGAACAGCTCATTGATGTTGGGAAGTGGGTATTTGTTCTTGATGGTCTTCTTGTTTACTGGACGGTAATCAACACAAAGTCGGTCCGTTCCATCCTTCTTGTTCACAAAAAGAACACCACAACCCCACGGAGAAGAACTAGGCCGGATGAGACCCATTCTCTCTTGAATATCGAGTTGCTTCTTCAGCTCCTTCAACTCTTTAGGTCCGAGCTTGTAAGGACGTTTGCACACAGGTTCCGTACCAGGCTCAAGATCAATAACGAATTCAACTGGCCGGTGCGGAGGCATTCCTGGGAGCTCTTCTGGAAATATGTCTTGATATTCGCAAACGACTGGGATTTGCGAGATGGCATCCAATTCACCCTTCTCATTGAGAGAAAACAGACGGATGGTATTATCCCGAGCGGCAAAGACAATCACATCCTCAGACGAATGAGTCAATTGAATCTGCCTGGCTGCACAATCAAGCCGAGCCTTGTGCTTAGAAAGCCAATCCATCCCGAGAATAAGATCAATATCCGAGTTACCAAGAACCATTGAAGAAGCCAGAAACTTGAAATCACCCATCATGATAGAAATATCCAGAACCATCATACTAGAACTCAGACGCTTAGCCGGAGAGACGACTTGCATAGCTCTAGGTAAAGCCTTAGTACTAAAATTGTTCTCCGATGCAAATGGGAATGACATGAAGGAATGCGATCCACCAGAGTCAAAAAGTACTTTTGCAGGAACATCATTAACAGGAAGGTTACCCATAGTCACATCTGACGAGTCCTCTGCCTGGGCTGCGTTCATCAAGTTGACCTTGGCGTGCTTGGGGTTATGCTTGACCACAGCTGTACTTGCCGATCTGACAGGAGGAGGAGGAGGAAGACGCCTCTGGTTGAAACACTTGTTGGCATAGTGACCCTTCTGTTGGCACTTGTTGCACGTGACCTCTGAAAGAGGACGGTGATACGGAGCACTGGCCTCCGGTTAATAGGTTAGTCCCAAAAAAATATAAAAGTGGAAAATAAAGCCCACTATAGTCCAAAACAGTAGATAATATAGCATGGAGCAATCAAAATTATAGATACGTTGGAGATGTATCAGCAGCCACATCGCGCAAGACCTCGGGAGGATGGCGTCGCGGCAGGAGCCTCGTCAGGATCAGCGTCCGTCCCAGGGGTGCCTCCCTCCATCGCATAGGAAGGAGCGCCCGATGCCCTCCTCGGGCAGGGCTCGGGGGCTCTCTTCTGGAGGGCCTTAGACCTTGCCCACCTCATGAGGGAGGTGCTTGGGCACGACTTGGAGGCGTGCTACGCGACACGTTTTCCTCAGGAGAACATCGGGCAAGGGGTGCCCGCCACTCAGGAGTTCATCGCCAAGACCACACAGGAACTGCAAGACGCAAGAGCCATGTGCGGGGATAGCCGCTCACAGGGCGCGGCTCACCACCCAGGCGAGGGTGTTGAGCTGCGTGTCTGCAGTGACATTCCAGGGCTCAACAGGGTCGCGTCTCAGGAGCGCTTCTAGCCTTCACGTGTGGGCCGTTGCGGAGGCCTGCCACACAGCTACGTTCGCATGCCCCTCGGCTTGCCGAGCGTGGCGTCGGCCTATCAGCACGCCATGCGGCGTGACCTTGCGGCTCAAGAGGCCAGGTACCGCGTCGTCCTGGAGGGAATGGAGACGGTCTTCAGGGAGCCTCCTGAGCCCCTAGAGCCTCCCGAGGCTCAGGGCTCTGGTGGCTCATGAGGAGTCGTTTCTTCAATGCACGCCTTCAGTTGCACCAACTCTGCTTCGTCTACAGAACCAAGTGACATCTTCCAAGCTCGTTAAGCTGGGTGCGCCCCTTGGGCTGCATCATTCCCAGGCCATGTGGGTCCGTCCCTACGGAATGTATCCCATTTTCTTATGTCTTTAGCTTACCTTGTTGGGGGCGCCCCTCGGGCTGCATCACCCCAAACCGCTCGGGCCGGACCCAGTGGCATGTATCTTCCTGCATTTACCCAAGCTGATTTGCCTTCCCTGCTTAACCTGCCTACGGTCATCATCTGCCCGATCATCGCCTCCCACAGGGCCTCCTTATAGGCACGGCGCTGGTGCATGGGTCCGTCCGTGCCACGTCGACAAACCTGAGTGGTCGAGCTCTGGCTCGCGGCACGCCCCGCGCACATCACCTCACCAGGCCCTCAGTGCCTTCATTTCATCCGGACCAACCAGCGGCAGGCTGGCGGCTGTAACGGCAAACCCTGTTCTTCTTGTGCCTGTTCATAGGGACCCTGCGGGAAGGATAGCAGGCAGCACCGCGAGTGTCCTCTTCTCGCGTGCAATTTGCTTGCGCATTAAAAGGGGGGCTCCTAAGCATCGCGACTCAGGAGCTCTTACTGGCTCTCCAGCCCTCACCCCTTGGCCTTGACCACGACATCGCGACCTGGCATACCAGCGGCGGCTGAGCTCGCTCGAGGGCCGGGACCTGAGGACGTAGATCACTAAGGAGAGCATGGGAGGAGGGAAACTTGTATGGGCCGGCCCGACTATGCCGCACAAGTTAGCGCATAGCCCCAGTGCAACGTCAGGAATTGTCATGAAGTTCGCAAGATAAGTCTCACCCTCGGATCGGCTAAATGTCTGGGCCTCATGGACACTCACGCCTTGCCGCAATCTCGTTGCGGCCACGTCAACTCCCTTTCGTCCCTAACCATGGCCGCTTGAGCGCTAAGGGGGACCTCCTGAGCATCGCGCCTCAGTGGCTCTTACTGGACGTCAGGCCGCACACCTCATGGCCTTGACCACGGCACGCGACCTGGCATACCAGCGACGGCTGTAGCCTGCCTAGGGACCAGGACCTGTCAGTGTAGAGCAACAAGCTATCGCGAGGAAAGAAAGGGGGGACCGAGCCTTAACGACACGCACGTTCATCAGATCTTCATAATAAGGAAGAAAAGCACGAAAGATATTACAGACCCTTACATGCCCCCACGGGGCGCTTCATAATTCTTCACAGGAAACAAAAGCTAAAACTGAGGAGGATCCTATCTACACCCCCCGTGGCAGACTCCATCATCAATAGTGGGCCACGGGAGGCCGGCGCCAACCCCATCCAGATCAGCGGCGGCAGGGGCCGGACGCGGTAGATGCTCCGAGCGCGGCGAGAGCTCGGGGGCACGTAGCTGTCGTCTCTCGTCTCCAGAGTCTTGTAGAGCTCAGGAGAGTTGCTGGACTCCCAAGGGCTGCTGCTGCTGGAGTGGTCACGAGCGGAGCGTGCATCAGCCTCGCGCTCCACTCCGGAGTAGCACTCCAGGCGGCGGCCCTTGGTGTCGAAGACCTTGAAAAAGAGCATGGAGACGCCGTCGTACTCAAGATGGATCGCGAGGGCGCCCCTCGCGCGGTAGACCCGCGCGATCTCGCCCTAGCCGCGGGTCATGAAGATCTTGCCGGAGGGGACCGCTTCGATCTCCGCTCCAGTTGTAGGAGCACCGCAGTCGGCGTGCTACAACCAGAGCTTAGAGGCCCCCTCGGCGACATCACGTCGGAGATGAACCGCGGGAAGTGGATCCAAGAGCTTGACAGCATCGGTGCCCATAGCACCAGCTCACGCAAAGAGTCCGCGGCGTGGATTCCGGGGGCGACGACGCGCGTCGCCGTGGCGCGGCAACCCCGAGCGCGGCGCTGGCGGCGCTGCTCGTCGCCTCGCCCTCCTGAGCCCTTGGCTTGGGCGTACAGGGGTAGCGAGTACCTTGGAGGAGGCCGATCGCACCAAGGCCTTGCCACCCCTGCATTGCCGCTTCTTCACGGTGGTGGATCGACCTCTTCTTCGGCGGGAGTTTCTCACGGACATCCCGAGGGGCTTTCCCCTTTTCTTCGGCGGAGAACCCTCTGATAGGCACCATTCGTGCTAGCAGTGGAGCGAGGAAGAAGAAGCAGCAAGTGAGCAAGAGATGGGCGATGGGGGCTCCGCCCCCCACCCCATTTATAGCAAGAGAAGGCCAACCGGCACCTCCCACGACCACAAGTAATGATGGTTTCCCTTGCATGTCGCAGGGACTCATCAAGTCGTGCAGTTGCCGAGGGAGCATGGGGAAGCGGAGACGCCCACATCCAATCAACCACCATGCGTCAATCGAGGCCGCTGGCTTTTGGGACCCGCGGTGCTCCATGCTTGGCCCTTGGCTTCGCCGCGAAGCCAAGCCCGAGCGCACCTTGGGCCCGAGGGCTACTATCGGCGTCCTGGGAACGGGGGTCCCTAGACTTGAATGCCTGCGGCCTGCTGCGTGGCTAAGACAGCAGGCCGTACGGCCCATCTTCATCAACAAGGCATCCAAGACCCTCGTGAGGGGCCATGCCTCGCAAGGAGGATGACATGAGACCTCCTCTGGAGCGGCCTAGTCAAGCAGGCTCACGAGGAGCGGAGATATCAAGGACAGGCGAACCTCACGAGGCTCTCATGACGTGAGCCATGACGATCGACACCAAGCGGGCGCCAGGCGGGTGCCAGCACGCGCAGCGTCCTTGTTTCCTCTTTGGTGCTAAGGAAACTTGTGCAGGCGAGGAGTACCGAGGCATCAGGCAAAGGTTGCCATTTTGGTGCAACAAGACCAAGACCAGAAGGACGGCAAGACGGAGGTCATCGTGGAGCCAAAGTTGGCGTCACCACCAGAGCCTTTTGCAGGCGCAGACCACCTTTTGTCAGGATACCTTGTACTAGATGGCCCCCTTCAAATTAGCCCGCCGTTGTTGGTCCCTTCCCGCTCAATATTTGGGAAGAGGACCAGGGCCTCTATAAGTAGGGCTAGCCACCACCATAGAAAAGGGGGGCGAGGAGACGGCATCTTAGATCACTCTCTCACCCATACAAGTTAGCCACGCACAAGAACACCTCAACCTGAGGAGGCAGTTCTTCCCCTTGTATTCTTCATCATCAGCCCAAGAGGCAATCCACCGCCACCACACTGGAGTAGGGTGTTACACCACAACGGTGGCCTGAACCAGTATAAATCATGTGTCTTTCTGTGTTGCGAGTTCGTTGAGTTCGTCCGCGAGATCTTAGTGAGCTAGGGCGTAGATCGGTAGGAGGGAAAGACTTCGCGCGCACCCCAGTGTTCGAACCTTAAGGGTTTGCCGGAACCCCACATCCGACATGCTTAGATCATATAGATCACAAGAAAGTTAAACAAAACAATGGGAAGGAAAAATGTGTATACACGAGTATCAGGTGTATCTCCTTCCCAAAAGCAAGCAGAGCGGAAATAATCATGACAAGACTAAAAGTAGAAAACCATTTAGGTAAGGAAAGAGGAATTTCATGACATCACCCATATAACGGTGTTTGGATAATTGATAAGGAAAATTTAGCATTATGCTACAAATGTTCTTATTGAAAACCGGAGTAGCACAGCCATGCTTTGAGATAGCATTGACATGGTCTTCAAACAAAGGTCGGACTTCAAATACACAAAGGATCCATCAGGAACGACCTATAGAGTATGCCTTACAGTTTCCTCATGGAAAAATGGCTAACCTTGCTAAGGAGGATACTATAACAGTAGGTCCTCCAGCCACGTATGCTAGGTATGACATCACCTTGTCGGGTTATATAGATTCCAATGTTATAACTCTCAGAAAAAGTTCCAACCATCATATCTAACCGAGATTCAGATCTGATTCGTGTCTGGATACCTCAAACTTAGGGATGCTTGACAAGAAAAAGGTGCAACACAACATGACGGGATGGCATTGTAAGATCCTCAGGAAATGAACTATGGAAGCATGTTCCGAAACAAGTGTTCATCAATAAACCAAGGAGAGGATGAAGAGGTGGTTGATGGACTTAGCGACAAATCATCGAGATTTACAAAAATATGGATTTCCACAATTATGTGAACAAGGAAATAACATTTGTCAGATCAAATGATATAATGATATAGGCTCGAGGAAAACATCCACAATTAAACATCCGTTGAAAGGTGCACCCGAAATATGGGCTGGGTTGCACGACCAACATTGGAATGGCGATTTAGCAACTAGCATACTAAATTGGAATTGTTGTCCATTAACTCAGAAGCAATAGGGTTGCTAGAAATATTAAATTCTTACAATAGAGTTCACTTATTGGTATTCCAGTTGGAACACGGGGACCAAGAAAAGGATGGTGATGACGAGAAGCATCACTATACTAAGAATTATTAAGAGGTGGAGCAATTCTCACAACATCCTCAACATAACAGATGGTAATAATCCAAGGTAGAACATATCATAAGCTAGATAGCAAGGAAATCAAGATACAACACAAAACATGAACAAGTTTGTGTTGGGGGAAGGCAAGAATGTTGTCGATGATAACACAATTCATCGAGGGGCAAGGATGGTATTTCTCATCTTGAATTCGACACACAACTTGGAAGAAGTCAAATTGTTGACAATGATCATGAAAAATTTGTTGAGAGCTTTCATGAAGATGTAATCGATCGGCGATGACATCCAGTCAAAGGAATGATGAAGCGAAAGGTTATTGGAACCATGGGTGCGACACAAACTCGAAATCAAGTTTGTTGTTCAAGGAGAAATGATATGACGAGGAAGATCGGCGTAAGATTAGCTCATCGTCGAAATTTGTGCTCTGGGAAGAAGAACCAGGTAGCACAGTTGAACTTAGCACGATAATGATGTAGCCGATAAGGCTAGGAATGACAGGATGAAGTATTAAACTTCTCAACAACAGAGTAATAAGAGTATTGAATCACAATGTTGATTCGGTTCACTAATCGGTGTTCTCGGTTGACGACAACCCAGAACCCGTGGGCAACCTAAAATCGGTGTGAAGTAACAGTTGAGGAAGAACCCATAAGAAGTTATGCAGTCCCATGATATTCTCAAGATACTAGAGTGTAATACTCGATAGTAGATCAAAGTAAAGGTTGGACAGGTGCATTGATCTGTAGAAGACAAGTACTTCAACTTGTCCGAGAAAAGGAATCAAAGAATATCTACATTGCCGGAACCACGATTGCAAAAGACCAGATCCCAGATATAAGATGAACTTATACCAAGGGAATAATTAATTTAAGAGTCGCTTCCATGATAAGATCTACATCGTGTCGATGGGCATGAACACAAAGTTCAAGGTCGACTCCCACTTCTCCAATGCATGACCATTCATTCACTTCTCTATTAAAATGAGTTGAGTGTGAAAACCTACCTGGTGAATTACCAGAGGAGTATGACCCTGTGAAAACTTTCAGGTTCACACAGATTAAGGAAGGCATAGGTTCAACCCATTGGGGCATCTTAGAAATATATACCACAAGCTTCGAGAGTAATTATCACCAGCTCGAAAGCAGAGCATGGTTGGCCAAATCAAATAATAGGGTTTACCAATGGCATTATGTATCAAGGTAATAACTCATAAGGTAATTTGAATATGAATGACACTATCGGATAATAAACCAACAAAGGGTTTGACGGTCCACAAAGGATCTGGAATGACTATTGGTACTCAGTCGGAAGAAGAAGAAGAAAAAAATGCAAAGGCATTGGATTACAGAAACAACTGACTAATTCAGAACTCCAATGCAAAGGATTATGATTTCCAAATCAAGGAATCAGAAGCAAACACTCTGATTAAGGATGGATAAGTTGAGTAGGCTTAGGGGTACAATCAATGGCAATTTGATTGGTCAAGATCTAGCTCGTGTTTAAAATGACATCTAAGCTGGAAGGATGAATTCTAGGAGTCGACTGAGGGTTGCGAGCATCCTCAGCATATTAAATCAACGGACTTAAAGTGATAGAGACAAAGGATGCCAATAATTTTAATAGACTTATGGGATTAACCATAATGCAAGCAAGCAAGAATTTTAAGAGCAAGAGGTTGTTGACGATTTTTGGAAGATCAGATATTATTTCAAAGTATCATATGAAACATATGGAGGTGAGCGGATACTCGATAAGTGCCAGGAATTATCCTTAGGGGTATTCATGTGAAAAATAACTGCAAGGCAATAGGCACAGAGTATTCTCAGAACAACGGAGAGAATTTTGGGGTATCTTGTATTAACAAGATCAATGGGGAATGATTGTATGATTGGCAAGTGTATGTTGTTATCCATAGCGGTTTATCGATGGAAGGGAATTGCAAAAGCGATGACACAAAGTCTCGAGAGAACATCATCGAGTATCTTCAGAATCTTCCAGTGCAGCAGGCAATCATCTATAATAAAGGGGCTCTCCGGCAGGAAGTGGTAACGAGAACCTAGAGTTTTAATTAGTAAAATTATTTAACCCGAATAGAAGAGAGATCAGAATCCCAGAGTATAGACGAGGAATAAAATATCCTAATACCACCCAATGGCGACATGGGTCCGTAAGCCACACGGCCATGTTAGTAAAAGTTTTGCAATGACTAGACTCGACTTCGGCCAAGGAGTTTGGAAGGGGGATTCCTACAGGCAGTCGGCTCTGATACCAACTTGTGACACCCCCGATTCAATCATACACGCAAACATGTACGATCAAGATCAGGGACTCATGGGAAGATATCACAACACAACTTTAAAAATAAAATAAATCATACAAGCATCATATTACAAGCCAGAGGCCTAGAGGGCTCGAATACAAGAACTCGATCATAGACGAGTCAGCGGAAGCAACAATATCTGAGTACAGACATCAGTTAAACAAGTTTGCCTTAAGAAGGTTAGCACAAAAGTAGCAACGATCGAAAAGGCGAGGCCTCCTGCCTGGGACCTCCTAACTACTCCTCGAAGTCGAACCCCACATAGAATCATCCTCGGGATCCTCTAACTCCTAGATTCCATCATATGATTGCAATAACTGGGAAAAGGGGAAAAAGAAGTAGGAAAGCAACCGCGAGTACTCATCCAAAATACCCGCAAGAAAGGATCTACACTACATATGCATTGGTATCAATGAAATGGGTAGTATATGTGGACTGAACTGCAGAATGCCAGAATAAGAGAGGGATAGCTAGTCCTATCGAAGATTACGCTTCTGGTAGCCTCCATCTTGAAGCATATAGAAGAGAGTAGATGGTAAGTTCACTAAGTATTATCGTATAGCATAATTCTACCCGCCGGTCCTCTCCTCGTCGCCCTGTTAGAGAGTGATCATCGGGTTGCATCTGGCACTTGGAAGGTTGTGTTTTATTAAGTATCCGGTTCTAGTTGTCATAAGGTCAAGATACAACTCCGGGTCGTCCTTTTACCGAGGGACACAACTATTAGAATAGATAAACTTCCCTGCAGGGGTGCACCACATTTCCCAACACGCTCGACCCCGTTTGGCCAGGCACACTTTTCTGGGTCATGTCCGGCCTCGGAAGATCAACACGTCGCAGCCCTACCTAGGCACAACAGAGAGGTCAGCATGCCGGTCTAAATCCTATGCACGCAGGGGTCTGGGCCCATCGCCCATTGCACACCTGCACGTTGCGTACGCGGCCGGAAGCAGACCTAGCCCCCTTAATACAAGCGCAGACTTACGGTCCAATCTGGCGCACGCTGCTCCGCCGCTGACATCAAGAAGGCTTCGGCTGATACCACGACGTCGAGTGCCCATAACTGTTCCCCCGTAGTTGGTTAGTGCGTATAGGCCAGTGGCCAGACTCAGATCAAATACCAAGATCTCGCTAAGCGTGTTAATTGAAGTATCCGCGGAAGTTGAACAGGGCCAGGCCCACCTCTCTCCTAGGTGGTCTCAACCTGCCCTGTCGCTCCGCCACAAAGATCCACCTAGAGGGCCGTCGGGACAAATGTACTTTCAGCCCCCAATTCGTGAATCACTCGCGGGTACTATACGAGCCGACCCGTCTTTAGTCATCACAGGTATCATGTATAAGATATATAGTATATACCCATGATCACCTCCCTAGTGATCACAGCCTGATAGTATAGTATGGCAGACGGACAAGAATGTAGGGTCACTGATGATAAACTAGCATCCTATATTAAGCATTTAGGATTGCAGGTAAGATATCAACAACTGTAGCAACAATGACAGGCTATGCAACAGAATAGGATTAACCGAAAACAGTAACACGCTACACTACTCTAATGCAAGAAGTAGAGAGAAAAATAGGCGATATCAGGTTGATCAAGGTGGGGGGGCTTGTCTGGTTGTTCTGGCAAGAAGGAGAGGTTGACAACACCGTAGTCGTACTTGGTAGCAGTGGCGTCAGTCTCGGTGTCTAGCGAGAGAAGAGGGGGAAGAAACAATAAATATAATGCAAACATATGCACGACGATGCATGACATGACAATGAGCGTTGCTAGGTGTGCCCTAACACGGTAGTAGGTGATACCAGCGAAGGGGGGAAACATCCGGAAAAGTATCCCCAGTGTTTCGCATATTCGGACGGATGAACCGGAGGGGTAAAATTGTGTGTTAGCTATGCTAGGGACGTGTGGCTGACAAACGGACCGCGTATTCGGATTCATCTCGTCGTTCTGAGCAACTTTCATGTACAAAGTATTTTCACCAGATTTACGGTTAATTTTCTATGATTTTCCAAAGTTTTTATGTATTTTCTTAAATTTCTGGATTTATTATATTTAGTTTAATCTTAATTGACCAAGTTAATTTGACTAGTCAAAAGGGCATGTGTGGCCCACATGGCATAGACTATTTATCTAAACAATTAAATAAATCTAATTTATTTAAATGGGATCCTACATGTCATCTACTACTAGACTAGTTTAGCACTAAAATACCCCTAAGCTAATCCTACTCTAATTAAACTTAAGGGTCGACTATTAGTGGACAGAGCCCAGCCGAGCCACTCACACACACAACACACACGCACACGCGCTATACACACAACACACACACATCACGTAGCAACCAGAGCAGCAGCAAGGCAGTGCAAGCACCGGCAGGAACAAAGCGCGGCGGCGGCGGCAGTAATTATGTGAAGCAGCTTAGCAAGAGCTAGCAAAGTAGCAACTAAGGCAAAATCAGCAGCGACAGTAGTAGAAAAATAGCAGCAGCAGTAGTAGCTAGCGGAAGGCAGCAGAAGCAGAACGCATCCAGCAACAGAGCACCCGCGAGCGAGCGCGATGCACACGGGCACAGCAGGTAGCGGGCGACTACGACAACAAGCAGGGCTGCGCAAGTGCGTGCATGTGCACGGCCAGGGGCGTCCAACGAGTAAGGCATGGAGCGGGGGACATAGGCGCAGGGGTGGCCGCGGCCAGGAAGCATGGCGGCGGGAGCGATGGTGGGCCGCGGTGCAGCACTGCATTACGCAGGCAGTAGCGGTACAGCGAGCGCGGACAAGGGCGGCTACGGGCGTGCCGCGGCATGCCAAGGCAAGGCCAGGGGCATGCAGCCACGCGCAGGCGGTCGCGTCCAGAGAACATGGACAATGCACGCATGGGCACGGGGAACACGGCGGGAGTGGTGGTGAGCATGAGCTCCCACAGAGATCTGGGCGCGCGGTGGTGGAGGCATACTGCTATGGATTTGGCAAGGGAAGAGGGGAATCGGCAGGGCTCACCGAGAGGAAGGCCGGGGATGTGCTTGCGACGACCGAGGTGGTGCAGTGGTGTAGATCGACGGCGAGATGTCGCCGCCATGGCAGAGAAACCGTCTCGATCCCGACTGCGCGGTGTGTCTCCTGTCGAACGGATGCACGGGGATGACGGAATCGGTGACGAGGAAGTCCCTGGACAACCTCCCGGTCGTCAGGGAGGCCGGTGGCCATGTGGACGGTGATGACGCGTTGACGGTATCTCGGAAGCAAACAAAACCGAGAGGTAGAGGACGAGTGAGGGGATAAGCGAGGGCTAGGGTTTGTCTATCGGGTTTGGGGTCTTCTTATCCATCTCCTATTGCTCCTGTAGCACCTCGGTGGCGAGCATCGAACCGTGGTGGCCGCGGATGCACGCCACGGCGAGCTCATGCCTCCTCCTCTGTATAGAGACAGGAGAAGGCCTTTGGTGGTCTGGGCCTGAGTACTACTGCAATAGGCTTAAGTGCATAGTAGGTATATTATATTTTCTTTTTTTCTTCTCTGTATTATTTTCCATCATTGTTTTGCATTTAGATTATGCAATTTTTTTATCAATTATAGTTTGCTCATAAATCCTAGTCAACACTACAAGGTTGCACAAAAAGTTTGAGGCCAAATAGAACTGTTCAAATTAATATTTGAATTTGAGTTTGTTTATTTAACCCTGCTAGTCCACTAAAATATTTTTAGGGGCAATTTTAAAAGTCATTTTATGTTGGTTCCTGCATGCTTATTACTCAATGAATATTTGCAACCCAATGAACATTTTTTTACCATTTGAAGAAATAATAATTTGACTTGTAATTAAAATTTGAATTTGACTTGATTTTTGGGCAAGTGGCAACTTGCACCATTAGGGGGAGATTACTATAGCATGATTCCATGGGTGTTACAGCATATGTTGCTAAAATGGTTTTCAGGGAAGAAAATGAATATTTTTCATTTATGAAAATTTTTCCAATGGCCATTTTCGGATTTATCAGAGATGGAATGATGGTTTTGAGAGAGATAGGTCACTTGGGTGAAAATCAAGGACATGCCCAAGTGGTTAAGTCCAACTGAGATGATTCAAAAATTCAAATTCAAATCAAATGGCAAGAAAATCCAGAAAAAGAAAGAGGGCAAAAACCAGGCTGTCACAAACAGGCATGCCAACAATGGGTCTATGTTTATCTTTAATATCAGGTTTAGCAATTCTAGCAGCTTCACCACAGAAATAAATAACATGCCCATCAATATTATCGACCAAGAGATCTTTAACCATAGCAATACTAGGTTCAATTTTAATTTGTTCATGGGGAGTAGGTGTTCTAGTACTTACAGACCACATTTGAAGCTTTAGCATGATCCTTTATTCTAACGGGAAAAGGTGGTTTCTCAATATAAGCAGTAGGAACAATAGGATCAACATTATAAGTAATAGTTTCTTCTTCAACTTTAATAGGTTCTACTACTTTCACTTCAATGGGAGGATGATATTTAAACCACTTCTTCTTAGGGAGATCAACATGAGTAGCAAAATATTCACAGAAATAAGCTACTATCTCAGAGTCAAGTCCATATTTAGTGCTAAAATCATGAAAAGCATCGGTATCCATAGAAGATTTAACACAATCAAACTTAAGGTTTATACCTGACCCATTACCTTCGTCGAGTTCCCAATCTTCAGAGTTGTGTTTAATTCTTTCCAATAAATCCCATTTGAATTCAATAGTCTTCTTCATAAAAGAACTAGTACAAGAGGTATCGAGCATGGATTGATCATTACGAGAAAGCCGAGCATAAAAATTCTGAATAATAATTTCTCTTGAGAGCTCATGATTGGGGCATGAATATAACATTGACTTAAGCCTCCCCCAAGCTTGAGCGATACTTTCACCTTCACGAGGCCAAAAATTATATATATAATTCCGATCACGGTGCGGCTTGGTGTGGTCAACGTGGTGCTCTCGGCGCGGCGTGGTCAACATGGTCAACGAACGACGTCCATTGGAAGAGGACTGTACGTGGAGAGGCTGACAGCTGGGTCCACGGTCGCACGCAAGGAAATGCCTCCTTATTACGCGCAAAATAATGATTTCTCCACCTGAAAACTGGGACCCATCTAAAGGGCCTTTGTATTTTGCGAAAAAATGTTCCTCCCGCTGACAGGTCGGACCCACCAGCTATATCTTCGCACGCAAGGAAGCGCCTCCTTATTATGCACAAAAAATGAATACTCCCCCTGCTAGCTGGGACCCACCATAGTTGGAGGCTGACTTGTGGGCCTACTGACGCGGACGGAGGGCTTTGTCAACTTAGTCAATATGTACGATTCTAGCTCCAGTGACCGTACGATGTCCATCCAACGGCCGTAGTGCTTCTTCAACCTCTGGTCTTCTTGCTCCAGCCGCCCAAACCAGCACCGGTCGTGCTGCCTACTCTTGCCTCCCGTGGTCAGTTGTGCTGCCGCGGAGGCCTCACCGCCCCCTACTACTCCCACCGCTGGCCAGGCCACCCCTCTACTCACCCACACCCCATGTTATTCTGCGGCTACGGCAGCCTCACACCGTAGCTGAACCAGTCAACCCTCGTACTCCTCACCGCGTGGGCATCCACTACCGCGTCTTCCCCGGCTTTGTGTCATCCCCTTCCTAGGCCTCGCCGTCATCCACTGCCTTGGTGCTCTTGGCGCGGCGTGGTTAATGTGGTCAAGGAATGACTTCCGTCAGAAGAGTATTGTACGTGGAGAGGCTGACAGCTGGTCCATGGCCGCAACAAGGAAGTGCCTCCTTATTATGCGCAAAATAATGATTCCTCCACCTGACAGCAGGGAGCCACCGCCCGGGCCACCGTATTTCGTGAAAAAGCGTTTCCCCCCTGACTGCTGGGACCCACCAGCTACATCTTCGCACGCAAGGAAGTACCTCCTTATCCTTCCTGACAGTCGGGACCCACCTGGTCGAAGCGTATGTAGCATTGTCATTCTAGCCGCAAACATGTATGTACATACTGGTCGATCGGTCTGTCTACAGGCTACAATGATGAACTATGGACGAGTAAGGAAGGGCACGTGTCGTAGTAGAGGCGCGAACGTAGCATGTACACGTATGTACAACCAGGGTGCAAGAAAGTAAATACAGCCACGTACTTACATACGGGCGAGGTCTCGAACGCCTACTCACGCATACGTATGGCCAGGGCTCGTGTACATGGAGAGGCAACGACGTCGTCCTGTTCATT
This sequence comes from Triticum aestivum, assembly GCF_018294505.1. NCBI lineage: Eukaryota > Viridiplantae > Streptophyta > Magnoliopsida > Poales > Poaceae > Triticum > Triticum aestivum. The sequence goes on along the minus strand of NC_057809.1, from coordinate 373,322,468 downwards.
GGCAGCCAACCGGCTAGGTCGGAATGGAGAAACTGCATCGTCGTGTTCATCGGGAGGCAACAAAACATGTACTATTCATCGGGAGCCAACCAGCATGGACGTAACAGTCGATCGAAACGAGGCCTGGCGTACCGCAGAATGGAGGAAACGGCCTTGTGTTCGACCGCCTATGGTCGATACGGGATCTTGTTCACCGAGAGGGGTGTGGCGTACCGCAAAATGGAGGAAACGGACTTCTCTTCTACCTCCTACGGTCGAAACAAGGTCCTGTTGATCGGGAGGGGTGTGGCATACCGCAAAACGGAGGAAACGGACTTGTGTTGGAGCGCTATGGTCGAAACAGGGGTCCTGTTTATCGGGTTGGGTGTGGCGTACCGCAAAACAGGACTCCATATGCTACTGTTCATCTCCACCGTCGACCTCCTCCAGCCTCCATGGGCTACTGTTCATCCACCGTCGACCTCCTCCAGCCTCCACCTGTGACTATTCATCCACGAGCTCATGTTCATCCAGCCTCCACCGGTCCTTCATCGACTACTGTTCAACCAGCCCTCTCCATGAGGTCCTGTTCAACCACCCCTCCACCGGCTATTGTTCATCCAGCCCTCCATCGGCTACTGTTCAACTAGCCCTCCACAGGGTCGTCCTGTTCATCCAGCCCCACGAGATCCTATTCATCCACCCCCAACTGGCTCGATCAATCGGGGTCCTGTTCATCCAGCGACAACGGCCTCTACTACCATGGGGTCCTGTTCATCCAACCCCCACCGAGAACTGTTCATCCAACCCCCCCAACAACGCTCACTGTTCATCAAGAGGCAGCAGGTTCGATCGGCTTCAATTAGCAGTAGTAGCAAAGGAATCGCTCGATTGGGTTCAGTTAACAGCCAGGGATCGATCGATCGCTCGGGTTCAGTAACGCGTAGCCTGCAGTGCAATCGCTCGGGTTCAGTAGGCAAATGCCTCGCTCGGGTTCAGTTAGAGCCCAACGCCTCGCACCCATGCGCGTACGTGTATGAGAGAAACGCGCATCGCTTGGCCCCCAACCACCCACCGTAACCGAGAACTCCCTGATATTTTCCTCGCCCTCACTTCTACCATGGTTTTTTTTCGTCATGGACAGCCCAAAGAATGTCATGCAGCTGCGTCTCCGGCCCTCTTAGGATGAAAAGCCCATTTTATGTCATGATTTTTTGTCACAGAAGTAGGAGCCCACCACATCTATGATGATACCGGGTTTTGTCACAATTATCGTCATAGAAGTGTCATAAGCATGACAGGAAAAAAATCGTTCAGCCCAAAATGTCATGGATGTGTCTTTTTTGTAGTGGATAAAACTTGGGATGAAATTCCAATTTCAATCGGTTGTAGTTCCAAGATCCAATATCATCACATAACCTATACCATGTCAATGTCTTTCCCTTCAAAGATAAAGGGACGACCTTCTTCTTGACAACATCCTCAGGCAAACCTGCAAGCTTAAATAATCCACAAACTTCATCCACATAGATTAGGTGCATTTCAGGATGTAATGTCCCATCTCCTACATAAGGATTAGCTAGCAGTTTCTCTATCATACCCGAAGGAATTTCATAATAAATATTTTCATTAGGTGAAGTAGTTTGATGAGCAACTCTTTTCTCTTCCAGTCGGGGTGAAGATACCCTGAACAAGCCCCTCAAAGGATTATTTTCCATAGTGACAAGTGAAAGTGAATTTCAGCACACTATATAAATGTTTCCTTACCAAATTCCACTTACCAAAGGTGCTTCACTCCCCGGCAACGGCGCCAGAAAAGAGTCTTGATGACACACAAGTACAGGGGATCTATCGTAGTCCTTTATATAAGTAAGAGTTTCGAACCCAACGAGGAGCAGAAGGAAATGACAAGCGGTTTTCGGCAAGGTATTCTCTGCAAGCACTGAAATTATCGGTAACAGATAGTTGTGTGATAAGATAATTCGTAACGGGTAACAAGTAACAAAAGTAACTAAGGTGCAGCAAGGTGTCCCAATCCTTTTTGTAGCAAAGGACAAGCCTGGATGAACTCTTATATAAAGCAAAGCGCTCCCGAGGACACATGGGAATGGTTGTCAAGTTAGTTTTCATCATGCTCATATGATTCGCATTTGTTACTTTGATAATTTGATATGTGGGTGGACCGGTGATTGGGTGCTGTCCTTACATGGACAAGCCTCCCACCTATGATTAACCCCTCTCGCAAGCATTCGCAACTACGAAAAAGAATTAAGATAAATCTAACCATAGCATGAAACATATGAATCCAAATCAGCCCCTTATGAAGCAATGCATAAACTAGGGTTTAAGCTTCAGTCACTCTATCAACCCATCATCTACTTATTACATCCCAATGCCTTCCCCTAGGCCCAAATCATGGTGAAGTGTCATGTAGTTGACATTCACATAACACCACTAGAGGAGAGACAACATACATCTCATCAAAATATCGAACGAATACCAAATTCACATGATTACTGTTGGGTAACGTAGTAATTTAAAAAAAAATCCTACGCACACGCAAGATCATGGTGATGCATAGCAACAGAGGGGAGAGTATGTCTACGTTCCCTCGTAGACCGAAAGCGGAAGTGTTTATCAACGCAGTTGATGTAGTCGTACACCTTCATGATCCATCTCGATCAAGTAACGAACGTACGACACCTCCGCGTTCAACACAGATTCAGCTCGATGACGTCCTCGCCTTCTTGATCCAGCAAGACAAGCGAAGTAGTAGATGAGTTCCGGCAGCACGACAGCATGGTGACGGTGTTGGTGAAGAACAATCTCCGCAGGGCTTCGCCTAAGCACTACGAAAACTATGACGGAGGATAAACTAGAGGGGACGGGGTTGCCGGCACACGGCTTGGTGTATCTTGATGTGTCTTGGGTGCTAGCCCTACCCCTCTATTTATATGTTGAGCCTTGGGGTTGAAACTTGGAGTAAAAGCCTCCACAAAGTCGGTTTCACCCGAAAGACAAGAGTCCTTCTCAGACTCCAGGGCCAGACGCCAGGGTTCCTGGCGTCTGGACCCAGATGCCAGGGACCCTGGCGTCTGGCCCCTAGACTCTGCAAAACTTCCTTTTGAGCTTTCCGAAAACCTTGTGGGCTTTCCCCTTTGGCCCAAATAAAGTGTTCTCGTACCCAAACATTTCGGGAAACATCCGGAACCCCTTCCGGTGAATTCCGGAACCCTTCCAGAGACCAAACACTATTATCCCATATATCAAACTTTATCTCCGGACCATTTGGGAGTTCCTCGTCATGTCTGTGATCTTATCCGGAACTCCGAACAACATTCCGTTGCCAACGTACATAACTCATAAATATTATATCGTCAACGAACGTTTAAGCTTGCGGACCCTATGGGTTTGAGAACTATGTAGACATGACTGATACACTTCTCTGGTCAATAACCAATAGCGGAACCTGGATGCCCATATTGGCTCCTACATATTCTACTAAGATCTTTATCGGTCGAACTGCATAACAACATACGTTGTTCCCTTTGTCATCGGTATGTTACTTGCCCGAGATTTGATCGTCGGTATCTCAATACCTAGTTCAATATCGTTACCGGCAAGTCTCTTTACTCGTTCCGTAATACATCATCCCGCAACTAACTCATTAGTTACAATGCCTGTAAGGCTTATAGTGATGTGCATTACCGAGTGGGCCTAGAGATACTTCTCCGACGATCGGAGTGACAAATCCTAATCTCGAAATATGCCAACTCAACAAGTACCTTCGGAGACACCTGTAGAGCACCTTTTATAATCACCCAGTTATACTGTGACGTTTGGTAGCACAGAAAGTGTTCCTCTGGTAAACGGGAGTTGCATAATATCATAGTCATAGGAACATGTATAAGTCATGAAGAAAGCAATAGCAACATACTAATGATCAAGTGCTAAGCTAACGGAATGAGTCAAGTCAATCACATCATTCTCCTAATGATGTGATCTCGTTAATCAAATGACAACTCATGTCTATGGTTAGGAAACTTAACCATCTTTGATTAACGAGCTAGTCAAGTAGAGGCATACTAGTGACACTATGTTTGTCTATGTATTCACACATGTATTATGTTTTCGGTTAATACAATTCTAGCATGAATAATAAACATTTATCATGAAATAAGGAAATAAATAATAACTTTATTATTGCCTCTAGGGCATATTTCCTTCAGTCTCCCACTTGCACTAGAGTCAATAATCTAGTTCACATCACCATGTGATTTAACACCAATACTTCACATCACCATGTGATTAACACCCATAGTTCACATCGTCATGTGACCAACACCCAAAGGGTTTACTAGAGTCAATAATCTAGTTCACATCGCTATGTTATTAACACCCAAAGAGTACTAAGGTGTGATCATGTTTTTCTTGTGAGAGAAGTTTAGTCTACGGGTCTGCCACATTCAGATCCGTATGTATTTTGCAAATTTATATGTCAACAATGCTCTGCACGTAGCTACTCTAGCTAATTGCTCCCACTTTCAAAATGTATCCAGATTGAGACTTAGAGTCATCTGGATCAGTGTCAAAATTTGCATCGACATAATCCTTTACGACGAACATTTTGTCACCTCCATAATTGAGAAACATATCCTTATTCCACTAAGGATAATTTTGACCATTGTTCAGTGATCTACTCCTGGAGCACTATTGTACTCCCTTGCCAAACTCAGTGTATGGTATACAATAGATCTGGTATACAACATGGCATACTTCATAGAACCTACGACTGAGGCATAGGGAATGACTTTCATTCTCTTTCTATCTTTTGTTGTGGTCGGGTTTTGAGTCTTACTCAATTTCACACCTTGTAACACAGGCAAGAACTCTTTCTTTGACTGTTCCATTTTGAACTACTTCAAAGTCTTATCAAGGTATGTACTGATTGAAAAAACTTATCAAGCATCTTGATCTATCTCTATAGATCTTAATGCTCAATATGTAAGCAGATTCACCGAGGTCTTTCTTTGAAGAACTTTAATTCAAGTATCCTTTTATGCTATCCAGAAATTCTATATCATTTCCAAACAGCAATATGTCATCCACATATAATATGAGAAATTCTACAGAGCTCCCACTCACTTTCTTGTAAATACAGGCTTCACCACAAGTCTGTATAAAGCTATATGCTTTGATCAACTCATCAAAGCGTAAATTCCAACTCCTAGATGCTTGCACCAGTCCATAGATGGATCGCTGGAGCTTGCACATTTTGTTAGCACCCTTTGGGTCGTTAAAACCTTCTGGTTGCATCATATACAACTCTTCTTCCAGAAATCCATTCAGGAGTGCAGTTTTGATATCCATTTACCAGATTTCATCAAATGTGGCAATTGCGAACATGATTCAGACAGACTTAAGCATCTCTACGAGTGAGAAAATCTCATCGTAGTCAACACTTTGAACTTGTCAAAACCATTTTCGACAAGTCTAGCTTTGTAGATAGTAACACTACTATCAGTGTCCGTCTTCCTCTTAAAGATCCATTTATTTTATATGGCTTGCCGATCATCGGGCAAGTCAACCAAAGTCCACACTTTGTTCTCATACATGGATCCCATCTCAGATTTCATGGCCTCAAACCATTTCGCGGAATCTGGGCTCATCATCGCTTCCTTCATAGTTCGTCATCGTCAATTAACATGACCTCCAGAACAGGATTACCGTACCACTCTGGTGTGGATCTCACTCTGGTTGACCTACGAGGTTCGGTAGTTACTTGATCTAAAGTTACATGATCACCATCATTAGCTTCCTCACTAATTGGTGTAAGACTCACAGAAACAGATTTCTATGATGAACTACTTTCCAATAAGGGAGAAGGTACAGTTACCTCATCAAGTTCTACTTTCCTCCCACTCACTTCTTTCGAGAGAAACTCCTTCTCTAGAAAGGATCCATTCTCGGCAACAAATATCTTGCCTTCGAAACTGTGATAGAAGGTGTACCCAACAGTTACTTTTGGGTATCCTATGAAGACGCACTTCTCCGACTTGGGTTTGAGCTTATCAAGATGAAACTTTTTCACATAAGCATCGCAACCCCAAACTTTAAGAAACGACAACTTTGGTTTATTGCCAAACGATATTTCATATTGTGTCGTCTCAACGGATTTAGATGGTGCCCCTTTTTAACGTGAATGCAGCTGTCTCTAATGCATAACCCCAAAACGATAGTGGTAGATTGGTAAGAGACATCATAGATCGCACCGTATCTAATAAAGTGCCGTTACGATGTTCGAACACACCATTACGCTGTGATGTTCCGGGTGGCGTGAATTGCGAAACTATTCCGCGTTGATTCAAATGAAGACCAAACTCGTAACTCAAATATTCACCTCCACGATCAGATCGTAGAAACTTTATTTTCTTGTTACGATGATTTTCCACTTCACTCTGAAATTCTTTGAACTTTTCAAATGTTTCAGACTTGTGTTTCATTAAGTAGATATACTCATATCTGCTCAAATCATCTGTGAAGGTCAGAAAATAACGATACCCGCCACGAGCATTAACACTCATTGGACCGCATACATCGGTATGTATTATTTCCAACAAGTTAGTAGCTCGTTCCATTGTTCCGGATAACGGAGTTTTAGTCACCTTGCCCAAAAGGCACGGTTCGCAAGAATCAAATGATTCATAACTAAGTGATTCCAAAAGTCCATCTTTATGGAGTTTCTTCATGCGCTTTACACCGATATGACCCAAACGGCAGTGCCATAAATAAGTTGCACTATCATTATCAACTTTGCATCTTTTGGCATCAATGTTATGAATATGTGTATCACTACGATCGAGATCCAACAAACTATTTTCAATGGGTGTATGACCATCGAAGGTTTTATTCATGTAAACAGAACAACAGTTATTCTCTGACTTTAAATGAATAACCGTATTGCAATAAACATGATCAAATCATATCTATGCTCAACACAAATGCCAAATAACATTTATTCAGGTTTAACACTAATCCTGAAAGTATAGGGAGTGTGCGATGATGATCATATCAATCTTGGAATCACTTCCAACACACATCGTCACTTCACCCTCAACTAGTCTCTATTTATTCTGTAACTCATGTTTCGAGTTACTAATTTTTAGCAAATACCCAGGGGCTACTATAAACACTAGTAAGGTACACATCAATAACATGTATATCAAATATACCCTTGTTCACTTTGTCATCCTTCTTATCCACCAAATATTCAGGGCATTTCCGCTTCCAGTGATCATTTCCTTTGCAGTAGAAGCACTTAGTCTCACACTTAGGTCCAGACTTGGGCTTCCTCACTTGAGCATCAACTTGCATGTCGTTCTTCTTGAAGTTCCCCTTCTTCCCTTTGCCCTTTTCCTTGAAACTAGTGGTCTTGTCAACCATCAACACTTGATGCTCTTTCTTGATTTCTACCTTCATCAATTTCATCATCATGAAAAGCTTGGTAATTGTTTTCGTCATCCCTTGCATACTATAGTTCATCACGAAGTTATACTAACTTGGTGATGGTGACTAGAGAATTCTATCAATCACTATTTTATCCGGAAGATTAACTCTCACTTGATTCAAGCGATTGTAGTACCTAGACAATCTGAGCACATGCTCACTGCTTGAACTATTCACCTCCATCTTTTAGCTATAGAACTTGTTGGAGACTTCATATCTCTCAACTCGGGTATTTGCTTGAAATATTAACTTCAACTCCTGGAGCATCTCATATGGTCCATGATGTTCAAAACGTCTTTGAAGTCCCGATTCTAAGCCGTTAAGCATGGTACACTAAACTATCAAGTAGTCATCATATTGAGCTAGCCAAACGTTCATAACGTCTGCATCTGCTCCTGCAATAGGTCTGTCACCTAGCGGTGCATCTAGGACATAATTCTTCTATGCAGCAATGAGGATAAACCTCAAGTTACGGACCCAGTCCGTGTAATTGGTACCATCATCTTTCAACTTAGTTTTCTCTAGGAACACATGTAAAACATAGGGAAGCAATAACGCGAGCTATTGATCTACAACATTATTTGCAAAATACTATCAGGACTAAGTTCATGATAAATTAAAGTTGAATTAATCATATTACTTAAGAACTCCCACTTAGATAGACATCCCTCTAATCATCAAAGTGATCACGTGATCCATATCAACTAAACCATGTCCGATCATCACGTGAGATGGAGTAGTTTTCAATGGTGAACATCACTATGTTGATCATATCTACTATATGATTCACGCTCGACCTTTCGTTCTCCAGTGTTCCGAGGCCATATCTGCATATGCTAGGCTCATCAAGTTTAACTCGAGTATTCCGTGTGTGCAAAACTGGCTTGCACCCATTGTAGATGAACATAGAGCTTATCACACCCGATCATCACATGGTGTCTCGGCACGACGAACTTTGGCAACGGTGCATACTCAGGGAGAACACTTTTACCTTGAAATTTAGTGAGAGATCATCTTATAATGCTACCATCAAACAAAGCAGAATAAGATGCATAAAGGATAAACATCACATGCAATTAATATAAGTGATATGATATGGCCATCATCATCTTGTGCTTGTGATCTCCATCTCCGAAGCACCGTCATGATCACCATCATCACCGACGCGACACCTTGATCTCCATCGTAGTATCATTGTCGTCTCGACAACTATTGCTTCAACGACTATCACTACCGCTTAGTGATAAAGTAAAGCAATTACAGGGCGATTGCATTGCATACAATAAAGCGACAACCACATGGCTCCTGCCAGTTGCCGATAACTCGGTTACAAAACATGATCATATTATACAACAAAATATAGCATCATGTCTTGACCATATCACATCACAACATTCCCTGTAAAAACAAGTTAGACGTCCTCTACTTTGTTGTTGCAAGTTTTACGTGGGTGCTGATACGTCTCCAACGTATCTATAATTTCTTATTGCTCCATGCTATATTATCTACTGTGTTGGGCAATATTGGGCTTTATTATCCACTTTTATATTATTTTTGGGACTAACCTATTAACCAGAGGCCCAACCCAGATTTGTTGATTTATGCCTATTTCAGTGTTTTGAAGAAAAGGAATATCAGACGGAGTCGAAACGGAACAAAATCAACTGGAGAAGTTATTTTTGGAAGGAAACACACCTGATGGACTTGAACCTCACGTCAGAAGATACGGGAGCTGCCCATGAGGGTGGGGGCGCGCCCACCCCCCGAGGGCGCGCCGCCAGCCTCGTGGGGCCCCCGTGGCTCCCCTGACGTGCTTCTTTTGCCTATATAACTCCATATACCCTAAAACTTCTAGAACGAAGATTAGATCGGGAGTTCCACCGCCAGAAGCCTCTGTAGCCACCAAAAACCAATCGGGACCCTGTTTCGGCACCCTGCCGGAGGGGCAATCCTTCTCCGGTGGCCATCTTCATCATCCCGGCGCTCTCCATGACGAGGAGGGAGTAGTTCTCCCTCGGGGCTGAGGGTATGTACCAGTAGCTATGTGTTTGATCTCTCTCTCTCTCGTGTTCTTGAGATGATACGATCTTGATGTATCGCGAGCTTTGCTATTATATTTGGATCCTATGATGTTTCTCCCCCCCCTCTTCTCTCTTGTAATGAATCGAGTTTCCCCTTTGAAGTAATCTTATTGGATTGAGTCTTTAAAGACTTGAGAACACTTGATGTATGTCTTGCCGTGGATATCTGTGGTGACAATGGGATACCACGTGCCACTTGATGTATGTTAAGGTGACCAACTTGCAGGTTCCGCCCATGAACCTATGCATAGGGGTTGGCACACGTTTTCGTCGTGATTCTCCGGTAGAACTTTGGGGCACTCTTTGAGGTCCTTTGTGTTGGTTGAATAGATGAATCTGAGATTGTGTGACACATATCGTATAATCATACCCACGGATACTTGAGGTGACATTGGAGTATCTAGGTGACATTAGGGTTTTTGTTGATTTGTGTCTTAAGGTGTTATTCTAGTACGAACTCTAGGGCTGTTTGTGACACTTATAGGAATAGCCCAGCAGATTGATTGGAAAGAATAACTTTGAGGTGTTTTCGTACCCTACCATAATATCTTCGTTCGTTCTCCGCTATTAGTGACTTTAGAGTGACTCTTTGTTGCATGTTGAGGGATAGTTATGTGATACAATTATGTTATCATTGTTGAGGGAACTTACACTAGCGAAAGTATGAACCCTAGGCCCTATTTCCTATCATTGCAATACCGTTTACGCTCACTTTTATCATTAGTTACCTTGCTGTTTTTATTATTTCAGATTACAAAAACTATTATCTACTATCCATATTGCACTTGTATCACCATCTTTTCGCCGAACTAGTGCACCTATACAATTTACCATTGTATTGGGTGTGTTGGGGACACAAGAGACTCTTTGTTATTTGGTTGCAGGGTTGCTTGAGAGAGACCATCTTCATCCTACGCCTCCTACGGATTGATAAACCTTAGGTCATCCACTTGAGGGAAATTTGCTACTGTCCTACAAACCTCTGTACTTGGAGGCCCAACAACGTCTACAAGAAGAAGGTTGTGTAGTAGACATGAAGCTCTTTTCTGGCACCGTTGCCGGGGAGGTGAGTGCTTGAAGGTATATCTTTAGATCTTGCAATCGAGTCTTTTAGTTTCTTGTTTTATCACTAGTTTAGTTTATAAAAGAAAACTATAAAAAATGGAATTGAGTTTGTCTCATACGCTTCACCTTTTTAATATCTTTCGTAAGTATGATGGAAAGGATAATTGTGCTCAAGTGCTAGAAGAAGAAATATATAAAATGTTTGGCACTAAATATTTAAATGATGAGCATGATTGCAATGTTATTAGTATGAATTCCTTGAATATCCATGATGCTAATGATATGCAAAGCCACAAGCTTGGGGAAGCTATGTTTGATGAAGATGATATTTTTTGTCCCCCAAGTTTTGATGAGCAAATTTATTATGATGAAAGCATGCCTCCTATCTATGATAATTATTGTGATGACACGTATGCTTTAAAGAAGAATAATAACAATGAAACTTGTCATCTTGATTTCAATTTTCAATCCCATGATAGTTACTTTGTTGAGTTTGCTCCCACTACTATTAATGAGAAGAATTTTGCTTATGTGGAGAGTAGTAAATTTTCTATGCTTGTAGATCATGAAAAGAATACTTTAGGTGCTGGTTATATTGTTGAATTCATTCATGATGCTACTAAAAATTATTATGAGGGAAGAACATATTCTTGTAGGAATTGCAATAATATCAAGTTTCCTCTCTATGTGCTTAAAGTTTTAAAGTTATGCTTGCTTTACCTTCCTATGCAAGTTGATTCTTGTTCCCATAAGTTGTTTGCTCACAAAATCCCTATGCATAGGAAGTATGTTAGACTTAAATGTGCTAGTCATATTCTTCATGATTCTCTCTTTATGTTTCAATTCTTATCTTTTATGTGAGCATCATTGAAATCATCATGCCTAGCTAGGGGCGTTAAACGATAGCGCTTGTTGGGAGGCAACCCAATTTTATTTTTTGTTCCTTGCTTTTTGTTCCTGTTTAGTAATAAATAATTCATCTATCCTCTGCTTAGATGTGGTTTTATGTGTTTAATTAGTGTTTGTGCCAAGTAGAACCTTTGGGAAGACTTGGGGAAAGTCTTGTTGATCATGCTGTCAAAAACAGAAACTTTAGCGCTCACGAGAATTGCTGCCAATTTTATTTGGAGAGTGCTATTTAGTTAATTATTTTTTCAGATGATTAATAGAAAAATTACTCAGGTCCAGCAATTTATTTGAGAATTTTATGAGTTCCAGAAGTATACGTTTGATCCAGATTACTACAGACTGTTCTGTTTTTGACAGATCCTGTTTTTCATGTGTTGTTTACTTATTTTGATGAATCTATGGCTAGTAAAAGAGTTTATAAACCATAGAGAAGTTGGAATACAGTAGGTTTAACACCAATATAAATAAAGAATGAGTTCATTACAGTACCGTGAAGTGGTGATTTATTTTCTTATACTAACGGAGCTTACGAGTTTTCTGTTAAGTTTTGTGTTGTGAAGTTTTCAAGTTTTGGGTAAAGATTCGATGGACTATGGAATAAGGAGTGGCAGGAGCCTAAGATTGGGGATGCCCAAGGCACCCCAAGGTAATATTCAAGGATAGACAAGAGCCTAAGCTTGGGGATGCCCCGGAAGGCATCCCCTCTTTCGTCTTCGTTCATCGGTAACTTTACTTGGAGTTATATTTTTATTCGCCACATGATATGTGTTTTGCTTGGAGCGTCATGTCATTTTCTTTTCCTTTGCTTGCTGTTTGAATAAAATAACAAGATCTTAAATTCTTAAATGTTAGAGGGTCTTCACATAGTTGCATAATTATTCGACTACTCATTGATCTTCACTTATATCTTTCGGAGTAGTTTGTCGTTTTCTCTAGTGCTTCACTTATATCTTTTAGAGCATGGTGGTAGTTTTATTTTGAAGAAATAAATGAAATCTCATGCTTCATTTATATTATTTTGAGAGTCTTAAATAGCATGGTAATTTGCTTAAAATCCTAATATGCTAGGTATTCAAGAATAATAAAATTCTCTTATGAGTGTGTTGAATACTAAGAGAAGTTTGATACTTGATGATTGTTTTGAGATATGGAGGTAATAATACCAAAGTCGTGCTAGTTGAGTAGTTGTGAAATTGAGAAATGCTTGTGTTGAAGTTTGCAAGTCCCGTAGCATGCACGAATGGTAAACGTTGTGTAACAAATTTGAAACATGAGGTGTTATTTGATTGTCCTCCTTATGAGTGGCGGTCAGGGACGAGCGATGGTCTTTTCCTACCAATCTATCCCCCTAGGAGCATGCGCGTAGTGTCGATGTTTTTGATGACTTGTAGATTTTTGCAATAAGTATGTGAGTTCTTTATGACTAAGTTGAGTCCATGTATTATACGCACTCTCACCCTTCCATCATTGCTAGCCTCTACGGTACCGTGCACTGCCCTTTCTCACATTGAGAGTTGGTGCAAACTTCGCCGGTGCATCCAAACCCCGTGATATGATACGCTCTTTCACACATAAACCTCCTTATATCTTCCTCAAAACAGCCACCATACCTACCTATTATGGCATTTCCATAGCCATTCCGAGATATATTGCCATGCAACTTTCCACAATCCAGTTTATCATGACATATTCATCATTGTCATATTGCTTAGCATGATCATGTAGTTGACATAGTATTTGTGGCAAAGACACCGTTCATAATTTTTCATATTGTCACTCTTGATTCATTGCATATCCCGGTACACCGCCGGAGGCATTCATATAGAGTCATACTTTATTCTAGTATCGAGTTGTAATCATTGAGTTGTAAATAAATAGAAGTGTGATGATCATCATTCAATAGAGCATTGTCCCAAAAAAAGGCCAAAGAAAAAAAGGCCCAAAAAAGGGGGCAATGTTACTATCCTTTTTTCCACACTTGTGCTTCAAAGTAGCGCCAAGATATAGCGAGTCTCATATATTGTGCTTCAAAGTAGCACCATGTTCTTCATATAGAGAGTCTCTTGAGTTATCACTTTCATATACTAGTGGGAATTTTTTCATTATAGAACTTGGCTTGTATATTCCAACAATGGGCCTCCTCAAGTGCCCTAGGTCTTCATGAGAAAGCAAGTTGTATGCACACCCACTTAGTTTCTTTTGTTGAGCTTTCATACATTTATAGCTCTAGTGCATCCGTTGCATGGCAATCCCTACTCCTCACGTTAACATCAATCGATAGGAATCTCCCTAGCCCATTGATTAGCCTCGTTGATGTGGGACTTTCTCCTTTTTTATCTTCTCCACACAACCCCCATCATTATATTCTATTCCACCCATAGCGCTATATCCATGGCTCACGCTCATGTATTGTGTGAAAGTTTATGAGTTTGAAATTATTAAGGTATGAAACAATTGCTTGGCTTGTCATCGGGGTTGTGCATGATGAGAGCATTCTTGTGTGACGAAAATGAAACATGACTAAACTATATGATTTTGTAGGGATGAACTTTCTTTGGCCATGTTATTTTGAGTAGACATAATTGCTTAGTTAGTATGCTTGAAGTATTACCATTTTTATGTCAATATGAACTCTTGTCTTGAATCTTTCGGATCTGAATATTCATATCACAAGTAAGAATAATTACATTGAAATTATGCCAACTAGCATTCCACATCAAAAATTATCTTTTTTATCATTTACCTACTCGAGGACGAGCAGGAATTAAGCTTGGGGATGCTTGATACGTCTCCAACGTATCTATAATTTTTGATTGCACCATGCTATATTATCTACTGTTTTGGGCAATATTGGGCTTTATTATCCACTTTTATATTATTTTTCGGACTAACCTATTAACCGGAGGCCCAGCCCAGATTTGTTGTTTTATTCCTATTTCAGTGTTTTGAAGAAAAGGAATATCAGACGGAGTCGAAACAGAACGAAATCAACTGGAGAAGTTATTTTTGGAAGGAAACACACCTGATGGACTTCAACCTCACTTCAGAAGATACAGGAGCTGCCCACGAGGGTGGGGGCGCGCCGCCCTGCCTCGTGGGGCCCCCGTGGCTCCCCTGACATGCTTCTTCTTCCTATATAACTCCATATACCCTAAAACTTCCAGAATGAAGATTAGATCGGGAGTTCCGCCGCCAGAAGCCTCCATAGCCACCAAAAACCAATCGGGACCCTGTTCCGGCACCCTGCCGGAGGGGGCAATCCTTCTCCGGTGGCCATCTTCATCATCCCGGCGCTCTCCATGACGAGGAGGGAGTAGTTCTCCCTCGGGGCTGAGGGTATGTACCAGTAGCTATGTGTTTGATCTCTCTCTCTCGTGTTCTTGAGATGGATACGATCTTGATGTATCGCGAGCTTTGCTATTATATTTTGGATCCTATTGATGGTTTCCCCCACCCCTCTTCTCTCTTGTAATTGAATCGAGTTTCCCCTTTAAGTAATCTTATCGGATTGAGTCTTTAAAGACTTGAGAACACTTGGATGTATGTCTTTGCCGTGGGATATCTGTTGTGGACAATGGATACCACGTGCCACTTGGATGTATGTTAAGGGTGAACAACTTGGGGTTCCACCCATTGAACCTATGCATAGGGTTGGCACACGTTTCGTCGTAATTCTCCCGTAGAACTTGGGGCACTCTTGGGTCCCTTTGTGTGTTGGAATAGATGAATCTGAGATTGTGTGCGCATTCATATATATACCCACGGATACTTTGAGGTGACATTGGAGTATCTAGGGTGACAGTAGGGTTTTTGGTTGATTTCATGTCTTAATGTTTATTCTAGTACGAACTCTAGTGTGTTTGTGAGACTTTATGAATAGCCCAACGGATTGATTGGAAAGAATAACTTTGAGGTGTTTTTGTACCCCTGCATAAATCTCTTCGTTTGTTCTCCGCTATTAGTGACTTTAGAGTGACTCTTTGTTGCATGTTGAGGGATAGTTATGTGATCCAATTGTTTATCATTGTTGAGGGAACTACACTAAGCGAAGTATGGAACCCTAGGCCCTATTTCCTATCATTGCAATACCGTTTATGCTCACTTTTATCAATAGTTACCTTGCCGTTTTATTATTTCAGATTACAAAAAACTATTATCTACTACCATATTGCACTTGTATCACCATATCTTCGCCCGAACTAGTGCACCTATACAATTTAACTTGTATTGGGTTTGTTGGGGACACAAGAGACTCTTTTGTTATTTGGTTGCAGGGTGGCTTGAGAGAAACCATCTTCATCCTATGCCTCCCTACGGATTGATAAACCTTAGGTCATCCACTTGAGGGAAATTTGCTACTGTCCTACAAACCTCTGCACTTGGAGGCCCAACAATGTCTACAAGAAGAAGGTTGTGTAGTAGACATCAGCTGCTACGGGCTGAGCAAGAACCATTCTTACCTACGCATCAAAACCACAACGATAGTTCGTCAAGTTAGTGTTGTTTTAACCTTCGCAAGAACGGGCGTAGCCACACTTGTTTCAACTAAAGTTGGAGAACTGACACCCGCCAGCCACCTGTCTGCAAAGCACGTCGGTAGAACCAATCTCGCGTAAGCGTACGCGTAATGTCTATCCGAGCCGCTTCATCCAACAATACCGTCAAACCAAAGTATGACATGCTGGTAAGCAGTATGACTTGTATCGCCCACAACTCACTTGTGTTCTACTTGTGCATGTAACATCTATGCATAAACCTGGCTCGGATGCCACTTGTTGGGGAACATAGTAATTTCAAAAAAATTCCTACGCACACGCAAGATATGGTGTGCATAGCAACGAGAGGGAGAGGTATATCTACGTACCCTCATAGACCGAAAGCGGAAGCGTTTATCAACGCGGTTGATGTAGTCGTACACCTTCACGATCCGTCCCGATCAAGTACTGAACGTATGGCACCTCCATGTTTAGCACACGTTCAGTTCAATCACGTCCTCACCTTCTTGATGCAACAAGACGGGCAAAGTAGTAGATGAGTTTCAGTAGCACGACGGCGTGGTGAGGTGTTGGTGAAGAACAATCCGCAGGGCTTCGCCTAAGCACTACGAAAACTATGACAGAGGATAAACTAGAGGGGACGGGGTTGCCGGCACACGGCTTGGTGTTTCTTGATGTGTCTTCAGTGCTAGCCCTACCCCTCTATTTATATGTTGAGCCTTGGGGTCGAAACTTGGAGTAAAAGCCTCCACAAAGTCGGTTTCACCCGAAAGGCAAGAGTCCTTCTCGGACTCCAGGGCCAAACCCTAGGGTTCCGGGCGTCTGGGCCCAGACGCCAAGGACCCTCGTGTCTGGCCCCTGGACTCTGCAAAACTTCCTTTTGCGCTTTCAGAAAACCTTGTGGGCTTTCCACTTTGGGTCAAATAAAGTGTTCTCGTACCCAAACATTTCGGGAAACATCCGGAACCCCTTCCAGTGAATTCCGGAACCCTTCCGGAGACCAAACACTATTATCCCATATATCAAACTTTATCTCCGGACCATTCCGGAGTTCCTCGTCATGTTTGTGATCTTATCCGGAACTCCAAACAAAATTCGGTTACCAACATACATAACTCATAAATACTATATCGTCAATGAACATTTAAGCGTGCGGACCCTACGGGTTCGAGAACTATGTAGACATGACCGAGACACTTCTCTGGTCAATAACTGTCGGATTTCGGGTTCCGGCAGACCCTTGAGGTTCGAACACTGGGGTGTGCGCGGAGATTTCGCCTCCTACCTACCTGCACTCCTCCGCCTTACTAGGATCTAAACTAAGGAAAGAACAACACAAGAGACACAGGGTTTATACTGGTTCGGGCCACCGTTGTGGTGTAATACCCTACTCCAGTGTGTGGTGTGGTGGATTGCCTCTTGGGCTGATGATGATGAACAATACAAGGAAGAACAGCCTCGCGAGGGTCTGCTCTTGGCTGGGGCGATGAACTGCTGGGAGGAGCTCAGTCACCCCTCTCTCTCTCTCTCTACCTGATCTTCTCTATCTTTCCAACTCTCTGCCAGCTCTTTTCCCCAGCCTCCAGCCTCCTTTGCTCTGTGGGTGGCTGGTCCTATTTATAGAGGCCCTGGTCCTCTTCCCAAATATCAAGCGGGAAGGGAGCCAACAATGGCGGGCTAATTTGAAGGGAGACAGCTAGTATCAACTATCCTGACAAAAGTAGTCTTCGCCTGCGCAAAGCTCTGGTGATGACGCCGTCTTGGGCTCCACGGTGACCTCCGTCTCGTAGTCCTCCTGGTCTTGGTCTCGTTGCACCGAAATGGCAACCTTTGCCTGATGCCTGGGTACTCCGCGGCTGCAGTTGCCCCCTTTACACCAAAGAGGAAGGGAGGACGCTGCGCGGGCTGGCACCCGCCTGGCGCCCCCGGTCGTCATGGATTGCGTCATGGGCACCTCGTGTGGTACCCCAACTTGATCTCTCCGCCTCCTCGTGAGCCAGCCTGACGAGGCCGCGCCTGAGGAAGCTCCGCGTCGTCCGCCCCGCGAGGCTTGGCCCCTCGCGAGGGTCTTGGGTTTGTGTTGGTGAAGATGGGCCGCGCTGGGCCCCCCTTTGAGCCACGCCGCAGGCCGCAGGCAGGCAAGTCTGGGGACCCCCGTTCCCAGAACGCCGACAGTAGCCCCCGGGCCCAAGGCGCGCCCGGACTTGGCCGTGCAGGGAGGCGGAAGGGCAAGAGCGAAGCGCCGCGGGCCCTAACAGCCTGCGGCCTTGGGCGCCGCGTGGCGGTTGATTGGATGTGGGCGCCCTTAGCAACCGCGCGAGTTGATAAAGGAGCGGCATCCACCTAGGCTTTGCTTCTTGCTTTCCCCGGTTGCTGCTCAGATCCCCTTTCTTGCGCCTCTCCTTCCTTCCTCCAAAATTTCCAGATCCACTCCGACCGTGTGACCTAGGAAGCCATGGCGCCTCGTCAGCCCCCGGCCGTAGCTTGGTACTCGTCTGCCCTGGACCCGCCGAACGTGTCGGAGGCGAGCCTCGCCCGGTTGCGCCGGATGGCGACGGCGCGGGGCATCAACGGGGCGAAGGTGTTTAAAGCCGGCTCCGCCACCCCTGAGGGTCAAGGGAGCACCTTCTATCCGCTCTTCGTAAGTGCCATTGCTGCTGGCCTGGTGCCTCCCTTCTCCGAGTTCTTCTTCTCTGTCCTCCGCCACTATAAGCTACAAGCCCTGCATCTCCACCCCAACTCCGTCCTTCTCCTGGCAATCTTCGCCTATTACTGCGAGGCTCACGTAGGGGTGCAGCCCTCAGTGGCCTTGCTGCGCCACTACTTCTACCTCCGGACCTCTCGTGGTACTGCTTCCGCGTGCGCGAGCTTCGTCGCGTACGGTGGCGCCATTGCCATTTCGAACCCCGGGAAAAGGATTGAGGGCTTCAGGAGCAAGTGGGTCTTGGTGGATGCTGGGCGCATCCACCCTCGGCTGATCTTGCCCACGGAGCAGCCCACGAGCTCCAGCGATTGGGGTCGAGCGGAGCTCACGGACCCCCGCGCGAAGCTGATGTTGGAGAAGATGGACGCGGATCTGAGGCCGGCCAACATGGCGGCGGCGAAGCTGACCGGCGCGTCGCTGCTGAGGGAATTCCTGGAGCACCAGCTGGCTCCGCTTCGGCAGTACTCACTTCCGATGTGGAGGCCCCGTCCGAGCCCCGCGGCCTTAGCCGACGGAGATCTGACTGCGGTCCTCCAATCTCTGGTCGGGGGCGATGTGGTGAGGTTGGCGGGCGCTCCTACGCCCTTGTTCCTCCGCGACGACTGGGAGCAGGTAGTGGAGTCCATGCCCGTCTTCAACGGGGATGGGCCCGTGCCCGCGGAAACTCCCGAGGAACCGGTGGATGTGCCCTCCGACGACTCCAGCGAAGAGGAGGAAGGAGGGGAGCAGGGAAAACGGCCTGACTCCGAGGCGACTGACAGAGAGTCGAGGGCTCCCCTCCCCCGGCGCCGGTCCCGCGTTCTCTGCCTCTCTCCAAGCGATGGCGGCGAGGATGATGACGAGGACGACGACGAGCAGGACGGCGGGAGCTCACCCCCGATCCCTAAGAAGGACAGGACTGGGCTAATCTCCCGCGGATCTGCCCCGGCCCCGGGGCGGACTGCAGATGCGCCTTCCGCCTCCAAGCTTCCTGAGGTTGACCCTTCCAGCCGGCTTTTAGGCTTCAAATTTGGCCGGAGGCCGCTTGAGCTCACTGGGACGACCTGTAAGCGTTCGATTCTTGTCTTTATCTCTTTCTCTGCTTCTGAAGCTTGACGTCCGCATCTCTTGGATAGGCTGGCGCCCGCCGCAAAGAAGCCGAAGGGGGCTCCCGAGGTTCCATCTGTGGCAGCGCTTCTGCCCGCGAAGGAGGGTGACCGCGACGCACAGGCTTCTCCTGCCCGGTCGTCCTCGCGAGGCCTGGCTGAGCCGGCTGGGGCGAGCTCAGCCCCCATGGCCCAAGTGGCTCCCGAGGTGCTCTTGCCTGCTGCCGCCACTTTGGCTGTGGGGGCGCGGCAGACTCTGCCTCAGGATGTTGTGGCCGTGCTGGCGCCTTCTCCTCCTACTCCACCGGTTGTTGTCTCTCCGACTCCTTCTGCCGTTCTGGATCGTGTTGTTGCTGAGCTGGACCGACTGCGTCAGGATCTTCTTGGCGCCAACCCCCGCTTGGTGGTCGGGAGCTTGGAGCTGGCTTCAGGATGGGTTCGCTTAGACACTTCGATTCGGGCGGCACTGGTCCAGGCCTCGACGGCATGCGACAAGGAGAAGCAGGCCGTCCTTGAAGCGAAGGCTGCTCATGATGCAGCCCTGGGGGAGGTGGTCGACGTCCGTGGCCGTTGCAAGGCGCTGGAGGGCGAACTGCAAGGTTTGTGGGACCAGCTCGCGAACGAGGTCCGCCTTCGCCAAGAGCAGGAAGAAGGCGTGAAGGTTCGCGAGGCGGCTCTCAAAGAGAGGGAGGTCAAGCTCAAGAAACACCGCGACCGCCTAGGCGCGCTGGAGAAGGAGTTGGGGGCGAGGAAGGCCAAGCTGGACGACGAGGCCCTGGTTCTTGCCGAGGACCGCGTGGCCTTCGCGGGGATGGAGGCGAGGGCTCGCTCCTCACTGAGGACGCTTTACGACAGCGGCCTGGAGAGCCCACTGGCTGGCTCCGAGGACGGCCCCGCCAAGCTGCTTCCCTTCCTGGTTCACGCTCTTGAAGATGTCGCCCTTGGCCTTGGCCCCGCGGCCGAGGCCGAGGCGCGTGTCCTGTCTTCTGCAGCAATGACGCGGGTCCTCACCCACATCTACCTTCGCGATCCCGGTGTCGACCTCGACAGCCTGCTGGAGCCAGTGAGCGGCGAGCGTGCCGCTGCCGCTGCCGAGGCCGTGAAGGGTCGCGCAGAGGCCCTGTTGGGGAAGTTCCGGGCCTTCAGCACCAAGCCGAAGCAAGGCGCTGCCGACCCCACCGCTCCGTGAGGCGTACCCAATCCGCGCTGCTCCATCGCCGACAAGTGACTCCGTCGCGGCTCCTGTCCTGCCTTTAATTCCTGCACATGTATCATGCCTCGGGGAGGCGTTTAAACTTGCGTTTGGCATCGAGATAACAGTGTGGACTGTAATATTTGCTTTTGAATTCCTTGAAATTTGTGCCTTTCCTTCCTACTTGCTTATGTTCTACGCCGGCAGAGCCCGGCCCCGCGCATGCCTCACCCAGCGTTGGTCCCGACCGGAAACCAGGACGGGGCCAAGGAGTGAGGGGCCACGTGACAAGTTAGGCTCCTGAGTCGCGATGCTCAGGAGTCCCCCTTGGCGCACGAACAGCAAGTAGGGAGGTGTGATGCGGGTGGATCTACCGTTCTACGTCTGCAGAGCCCGGCCGCGCGCGTACCTCACCCAGCGTTGGTCCCGACCGGAAACCAGGACGGGGCCACGGAGTGAGGGGCTACGTGACCAGTTAGGCTCCTGAGTCGCGATGCTCAGGAGTCCCCCTTGACGCACGAACAGCAAGTAAGGAGGCGTGATGCGGGTGGATCTACCGTTCTACGTCTGCAGAGCCCGGCCGCGCGCGTACCTCACCCAGCGTTGGTCCCGACCGGAAACCAGGACGGGGCCACGGAGTGAGGGGCTACGTGACCAGTTAGGCTCCTGAGTCGCGATGCTCAGGAGTCCCCCTTGACGCTCAAACGGCCTTCGTACCTTGGCTCCGCTCGGGGAGAGACGCGTGACGAACCAGGCCCGGGGGGACCTGGCTGAGCGGCGTGCGTCTGGGTGTGACCCAGGCGCAGCCCCCGTGCCCAGCCCCCTCGCGCGGCACTCCCGAGGGGAGGCGTTACGATGAGGCTAGACACTGAGCTCTGGGCTCCCTGAGGTTGGTGCGGCCCGGGGGCCACCCTCAGTTGTTTATCACCAGCGCGGAGCATAGCGCTACCGTATGTGTACGGGCATAGCCGCTCCTCGGCAGTGTCGTCAGCCAGCGCGGAGCATGGTGCTTCCACTGGTACGTGGGAGGGGGCCCCCTCCGGGAGGAGCCCCCGGGGCGTGTACAGCCCCGCCCTGACACGTGGCTGGCACGGTAGGGCCTGGCGAGGTGTATCTGGGCACCCGTGAGCCAGCGCGGGACTCACGGGGCCCTACCTCTAGGCGGGTTGCGCCTGGCACTGGGCCTTATCTTGTGATGTGTCCCTGCAAATTTGGTTAGATGTCGGCACTCTACGTCCTCGGGTCCCGGCCCTCGAGCTGGTCTCAGCCGTCGCTGGTATGCCAGGTCGCGATGCCATGGACAAGGCCAGAGGGTGAGGGCTGGAGAGCCAGTAAGAGCCCTGAGTCGCGATGCTCAGGTACCCCCCCTTTAACGTGCAAGTGGTCGGCATGGAGAAGAAGAGGTGCCGTGGACCGGCATCAAATAATCAAGCATGGTGGGTCTAACGCATGATCGGAAATAAACGCAAATGGGATACATGCCGCTGGGCCTGGCCCGAGCGGCTTGGGGATCATGCAGCCCGAGGGGCGCCCCCAACAAGGTAAGCTAACAACATGGAATAAAAAGGGATACACGCCGCAGGGACGGACCCACGCGGCCTGGGAATAATGCAGCCCTGGGGGGGCGCTCCCAGCTGGAAATAAAACTCGAAAGATGTCACCTGATGATGTTGAGGACGAAGGAGCGTTGGTGTAGCAAGCTCGGTGGGCTGCGGGAGCCGATCCTCACGAGCCCCCAGGCCCAGGGGCCTCGGGGGGCTCCGGAGGCGCTGGCGGCTCCTCACGGGCTATCTCCATCCCTGCCAGGGCTGCGGAGCGCCCTGCCTCTCGTGCCTCCGTGATGCCCCTCATGAGGCGCTGGTACGTGTCAGCCGCGTTCGGCAAGCCGTAAGGCATGCGAACGTAGCTGTGGGGTGGGCCTCCGCAGCGCCCCACTCGCGAGGGCCAGAGGCGCTCCAGAGAGGCGACTCGGTTGAGCCCTGGTATGTCGATGCAGACGCGCAGCCCACCATCCTCGCCTGGATGGGGAGCCACTGCTGGTAGGCGGCGGCCACCTTTCATGACTCTTGACTCCTGTAGCTCCTGAATGGCCTTGCTGACGAACTCCTGAGGGTCTGGATCTCCTTGCCTTGCTCCTTCTTGAGGGAAACGTGCTTCGAAACACGCCTCCATGTGGTGCCCAAGCGCCTCCCTCGTGACCCTGGCTAGGTCGGTGGCCCTCCAGGGGAGAGCCCCCGAGCCCTGCCTGAGGAGGGCGCCGGGCGCGCTTTCCTATGCGATGGAAGGAGGTTCCCCCTGGGCAGGCGCGGGCCCAGAGGGGCCTGCCTCCTGAGTGGTCGGGCCGGACGATGTCTTCTTCTTCTTAGGGGCGGTCTCGGGAGGCCTCCTGCTTCCACGATCCGGGTCTTCCAGTGACGCGGCCTGAAAGGCTCGTTCCAGGGAACACACCGCGTCCTTCTCTTCACATGGCACCGTGATGACTCCGCCGCTTCCTGGCATCTTGAGGACGTTGTAGCCGTGGTGAGTTACGGCCATGAACTTGGCCAGCGCTGGGTACCCAAGGATGGCGTTGTACGGCAGGCGAATGTGAGCGACGTCGAAGTCGATGAGCTCGGTGCGGTAGTTGTCGCGTGCCCCGAAGGTGACAGGGAGGCGGACCTGCCCAATCGGGACCGTGGAGCCGTCGGTGATACCGGAGAAAGGCTTGGTTGGCTGAAGCTGGCTGTAGGGCACTTGGAGGTTGTTGAATGTTTCCACGGACAGGACGTTGAGCCCTGCCCCGCCATCGATGAGGGTCTTGGTGACCACCACGTTGCTGATGATTGGGGAACAAAGCATCGGGAGGACTCCGGCTGTAGCCGCACACTTGAGCTGATCTGCTGAGCTGAACGTGATGGCGCACGCCGACCACCTGAGAGGGCGCGTGGCTTCGAGCCTGGGGAGGACTGCGTTCACTTCGCGGGCGAACTGCTTGAAGATGCGCTGAGAGGCTGGGGCTTGTGCCCCGCCCAGGATGCAGGCGATCGCGCGCGGCTCCTGGAAGCCCCCAGCCCCCTCGTCCTGGTGGCGGTCTTCGTTTCTCCTTGGCTGCGGTGGCAGCGGTGGGAGGCCTGCGTTGCCTTGCGGGCGATCCTCGCGAGGCTGATCCCTCCAGTCTCCCTCGCGAGGCTGATCC
This sequence comes from Triticum aestivum, assembly GCF_018294505.1. NCBI lineage: Eukaryota > Viridiplantae > Streptophyta > Magnoliopsida > Poales > Poaceae > Triticum > Triticum aestivum. The sequence continues at coordinate 373,298,276 of NC_057809.1, read as the reverse complement.
CTCCAGCCTCCCTCGCGAGGCGGGTCTTGCCAGCGATCCTCGCGAGGTTGATCGCGCCACCCTTGGCGCGGGCCACGGTCTTCCCAGCGTCCTGCGTTCCTTCCTCCTCCTCGGCCGTAGCCCCGGTCACTGCGGTCAGGGCGACGGCCGATCCTTCCTTCTCGCACGGCTCGGAGCTCTTGACATTCGTTGGTGTTGTGGGTGTGGAGGTCGTGGTACACACAGTACCGGCTGCCCTTGGAAGGTTCGGGCTGATCTCTGCCCCGCTTGGTGTCTGGTTCTGCCGCGAGCACGGCAGCCCCCTTGCGCTTCACATCCTTGGCCTTGGGCTTCTTCTCTTCTGGGTCTGCGGCAGGCAGCTCGAGGAGGGAGAGACGCCCTTCCTCGGCCCTGGCGCACTTGGTTGCCAGGTTGAACAGTTCCAAGGAAGTGCACAGGTCTTCATGCATCGCCAGCTCCTCCTTCATCTTGACGTCGCGCACGCCGTCGGAGAAGGCCGAGATGATGGCCTCCTCAGTCACCTTGGGAATCTTGAGGCGCGCGTTGTTGAAGCGCTGGATGTACTTCTGCAGGGTCTCCCCGGGCTGTTGCTTGATGCGGCGCATGTCGCTCACGGCGGGTGGCCGGTCGCGAGTGCCTTGGAAGTTGGCGATGAAGCGGGTGCGCATCTCGTCCCAGGAGGAGATTGTGCCTGGAGCCAGGTTCAGGAGCCAGGTGCGGGCCCCGTCCTTGAGTGCCATGGGGAACCAGTTCGCCATGACCTTCTCGTCTCCGTTGGCAGCTTCGATGCCCAGCTCGTAGAGCTGGAGGAACTCCGCAGGGTCAGCCGTGCCGTCGTAGCGAGGAGGCAAGTCTGGCTTGAACTTGCCGGGCCACGCAACGTTGCGTAGCTCGGCGGTGAAGGCACGGCAGCCTGCTGTGGCCACGGGAGGCCTTGGATGATGGGGAACTTGGTCTTGCATGTCCCCGCGCGCTGCAGCTAGGAGCAGCGCGGGGTCTTGACGCGCGGGAGCAGGAGCATGGTCGCGACGTGCTGGAGCAGGGAGCGCCCGGGCAGCTTCCTGCGGGCGAGGGACTTCTTGACAGCTCTGCTCTTGCTGCGCTGGCGCCTGACGGAGCGGGTTCCGCCCAGGGGCCACGCGCCTTGGAGCCATGGCGCCTTCCTGAGGAGGAGGCGGCCGGGGCGCCGCCGGAGCTTCATTGCCCGCGCGGGGCGGGGTGCGGTGCAGCGGAACGGACGGCGCAGGAGAGCCCCCTACGGCGCAGATGAGCTCGGTGACGCGGTCGAGCCATTCTTCGTAGACGTCGTCGACGGGACGGTAGCGCAGGAGCTCGTTCGCCGCGATGAGTGCAGCCCGAGCCTCCATGGGCGCGCGGAGCGCGCGGGACGAAGAACCAGCTGGGGTGAGCGAGGGAGTCGCGGTGCGGCCGTCTTGCCGCACAGACGGATGCTGGGACGATGCTTGCTGCTCGTCCCCCGCCGGGCCGGTGGCGGCGTTGACGGCAGGTGACAGGGAACGGCGAGGATGCCCGCCGACAGGGGCCGTCTGGGCGACGCGGGCAGCGAGCGCGGCCAGGCGCTCGGCGCGGGCCCGACGAGCGTCAGACATGGGCGTGATGGTCGGAGGAGAACGGGGCGGTGGAAGACGAATCCCGGCGCACCCCTACCTGGCGCGCCAAATGTCGGATTTCGGGTTCCGGCAGACCCTTGAGGTTCGAACACTAGGGTGCGCGCGGAGATTTCGCCTCCTACCTACCTGCACTCCTCCGCCTTACTAGGATCTAAACTAAGGAAAGAACACAAGAGACACAGGGTTTATACTGGTTCGGGCCACCGTTTTGGTGTAATACCCTACTCCAGTGTGTGGTGTGGTGGATTGCCTCTTGGGCTGATGATGATGAACAATACAAGGAAGAACAGCCTCGCGAGGGTCTGCTCTTGGCTGGGGCGATGAACTGCTGGGAGGAGCTCAGTCACCCCTCTCTCTCTCTCTCTACCTGATCTTCTCTATCTTTCCAACTCTCTGGCCAGCTCTTTTCCCCAGCCTCCAGCCTCCTTTGGCTCTGTGGGTGGCTGGTCCTATTTATAGAGGCCCTAGTCCTCTTCCCAAATATCGAGCGGGAAGGGAGCCAACAATGGCGGGCTACTTTGAAGGGGGACAGCTAGTATCAACTGTCCTGACAAAAGCAGTCTTCGCCTGCGCAAAGCTCTGGTGATGACGCCGTCTTGGGCTCCACGGTGACCTCCATCTCGTAGTCCTCCTGGTCTTGGTCTCGTTGCACCGAAATGGCAACCTTTGCCTGATGCCTCGGTACTCCGCGGCTGCGCTTGCCCCCTTTGCACCAAAGAGGAAGGGAGGACGCTGCGTGGGCTGGCACCCGCCTGGCGCCCCCGGTCGTCATGGCTTGCGTCACGGGCACCTCATGAGATACCCCGCCTTGATCTCTCCGCCTCCTCGTGAGCCAGCCTAACGAGGCCGCGCCTGAGGAAGCTCTGCGTCGTCCGCCCCGCGGGGCTTGGCCCCTCGCAAGGGTCTTGGGTTTGTGTTGGTGAAGATGGGCCGCGCTGGGCCCCCCTTTGAGCCATGCCACGGGCCGCGAGCAGGAAAGTCTGGGGACCCCCGTTCCCAGAACATCGACAAACCAATAGCGGAACCTGAATGCCCATATTGGCTCCTACATATTCTACACAGATCTTTATCGGTCGAACCACATAACAACATACGTTGTTCCCTTTGTCATCGGTATGTTACTTGCCCGAGATTCGATCGTCGGTATCTCAATACCTAGTTCAATCTCGTTACCGGCAAGTCTCTTTACTCGTTCTGTAATAGATCATCCTGCAACTAACTCATTAGTTACAATGCTAGCAAGGCTTATAGTGATGTGCATTACCGAGTGGGCCCAGAGATACCTCTCCGATGATCGGAGTGACAAATCCTAATCTCGAAATACGCCAACTCAACAAGTACCTTCGGAGACACCTGTAGAGCACCTTATAATCACCCAGTTACATTGTGACATTTGGTAGCACACAAAGTGTTCCTCCGGTAAACGGGAGTTGCATAATCTCATAGTCATAGGAACATGTATAAGTCATGAAGAAAGCAATAGCAACATACTAAACGATCAAGTGCTAAGCTAACGGAATGGTTCAAGTCAATCACATCATTCTCCTAATGATGTGATCCCGTTAATCAAATGACAACTCATGTCTATGGTTAGGAAACTTAACCATCTTTGATTAACGAGCTAGTCAAGTAGAGGCATACTAGTGACACTATGTTTGTCTATGTATTCACACATATATTATGTTTCCGGTTAATACAATTCTAGCATGAATAATAAACATTTATCATGAAATAAGGAAATAAATAATAACTTTATTATTGCCTCTAAGGCATATTTCCTTCAATTACTTATAAAAGACTTCTCCCATGTCCTCAGGAAGAAACGTAACTACTCACAAAGCATATTCATGTTCATAATCAGAGGAGTATTAATTATCATTCAGGATCTGAACATATGATCATCCACCGAATAAACTAACTAACATCAACTACAAGGAGTAATCAACACTACTAGCAACCCACAGGTACCAATCTGAGGTTTTGAGACAAAGATCAAATACAAGAGATGAACTAGGGTTTGAGAGGAGATGGTGCTGGTGAATATGTTGATGGAGATTGTCCCCCCTCGATGAGAGGATTGTTGGTGATGACAATGGCTTTGATTTCCCCCTCCCAGAGGGAAGTTTCCCCAATAGAACAGCTCCGCTGGAGCCCTAGATTGGTTCTGCCCAAGTTCCGCCTCGAGATGGCGGCGCTTCATCCCGAAAGGTTACTTATTATTTTTGCGAGGTCAAAACACACCTTATAGCAGAAGATGGGCATTGGGGGCCTTCCAGGTAGCCCACAAGGCAGGGGCGCGCCCAGGTGGTAGGGCGCATCCCCACCCTTGTGGATGGCTGGTGGCCCCCCTCTAGTGCTTTCTTTGTCCAATATTTTTATATATTCCAAAACAATTCTCCGTGAAGTTTTAGGAATTTTGGAGTTGTGCACAATAGGTCTATAATATTTGCTCCTTTTCCAATCCAGATTTCTAGCTGCCGGCATTCTCCCTCTTCATGTAAACCTTGTAAAATAAGAGAGAAAAGGCATAAGTATTGTGATATAATGTGTAATAACAACCCATAATTCAATAAATATCAATATAAAAGCATGATCAAAATAGACGTATCACTAGGCACCGTGTGTGATGCATTCAATAACGCAAACATTTGAATTGTTAATATCATCTGCAATGGCAACGCTATCACAAACGGTTTAATGGGGGAAATTGTGTGTGACATACGTATGAACGGAAATGTTTTCCTTGGATTGACTGTGTGGGATGTACATAGGAACGGAAACGTACTTCTTGGATTGACTGTGTGGGATGTACATACGAACAGAAATGTATTCCTTGGATTGATTGTGTGGAATGTGCATACCTACGAAAGCGTTTGTCTGGGACTAACTGTGTTGGATGTACTTACAACCGGAAATGATTGGGCATGTATAATTGTATTTTTTTAACACAAATGTACATATAACCATATTTGATCAATCGCCCGTTGCACACGACCTCATTTTGCCCAGCGCGTGTGACCCGAGGGCCTATCCCTGAGGGTTTCTGGGTTGTGTGGGAAGGACCCCCCCCCCTATCGCACACACTCACTTGGCGATGGTTCAAAACAACGTTGCGGGAAGGGGTTAAAAACTGTTTGTCTAGCACCTTGTTGTACCAGTGAATGCTCAACCTAAAATGCTATGTTTTCGAGCGAAGACAATGAGAGAAAATCTCTTCCAGAGTTGGTTGAGTCAGCTTTACTTGGAGCCTAAGTCGTGTTGCCGCGTGTGTTTGAAATCTGACCATTGGACACGTGTCGGTTGTCCATTGACCCAGGGTCATTTCGAACATATCATGCCGGGTTGCCTCCTTGCTATAAATAGCCCACCCCCTCCACCATAAGTTGTTGGTCGTTCCGAGTTTTTGCACGACTTTTGTTGTTTGAGAGCAACCCACCTCCGAATACTTTGAGAGAGAATCCTTGCGAGGACAAACCCAAAACACCCAGAGCTCAAAGTGTTTTGAGCATCATTGAAGTCTTTCTGTTTTGTGTGAACTCAAGACTTGTTACACTTGAAGAATGGTATCTTCCAGTCAATTAGGCATCATGTTCTATGTATCAAAGAGCCATTGTTGATTGCCGGTGAACGAAATCAGTGAAGGTTTGGAAGTCTACCTTGAAGACTTACCTGAGTGATTGGGTGAGATCTATGGGTCTTAGCTCAAGGGGAATAAGGTGAATACATGATCTTTTGAGTTCAATCTCAGCCTACCTAACCAGACGTAGAGTTGCCACATTAACTGAAACTGGTCCAACAAATCATCTGTCTTCTCCGAGAAACTGGTTCTATCATTTCACTCCTTTACTTACTGTTTAGTTTCGTGAAGCCTTTGCCTGCTTGTTCTATTCAAAGACATTATGTGAAGACATTCCCTCTGATTGTATCTTTGTTTTCACACTATCTTACTAAACTACTCCGTTCTACCTAGTTGTTGCTTGTCTTCACATATCTCTTCAATAGTTGTATGTCATTTTAGCATGCCTAGTGTAGCTTATCTTCCGATGTACCATGTTTAGTACTAATTCGCTTCCACATCTTCTAAGACATTGTCTGTCTTGAAGACATTCATAAAAATAGCCTATTCACCCTCCCTCTAGTCGATAAATAGCACTTCCAATTATAAAAAGGTGGCAAATTTTTATGAATTTGTTCTTACATGGCAAGAACGATGCAAAAGCTTTTTTGTTGCCATGGAAAATAGCTTATCAAAATTTCCATGGTAAAAAAATGTGCTTATGGCATTTCAAAAAGTTGTAGTGGTGACATGGAAAAAGTTGTAGTGGTGTCATGGCAAAAGCTATATTAGAGATATGGCAAATGCTATGAAAAATACTTTTTGCCATGGTAAGGTAGTGTTAAACTTTCGCAGTGGCGAAAAAGTTGTAAAACACTTTTTCCATGGTAACAAAAATATGTATAGCATGGAAAAATATGTAGTGGTGACATGGCACATGGTATATTAGAGGCATGGCAAAAGCTATAAAAATCTTTTTTTGGCATGGCAAAACATTGCTAAACAAACATATACTTATAATTCAAAAGCTTTTTTGTTGCCATGGCAAATAGCTTATCAAAATTTCCATGGTAAAAAAAGTGTGCTTATGGCATTTCAAAAAGTTGTAGTGGTGACATGGCAAAAGTTGTAGTGGTGTCATGGCAAAAGCTATATTAGAGACATGGCAAATGCTATGAAAAATATTTTTTGCCATGGTAAAGTAGTGCTAAACTTTCATAGTGGCGAAAAAGTTGTAAAACACTTTTTTCCATGGTAACAAAAATATGTATAGCATGGCAAAATATGTAGTGGTAACATGGCAAATGGTATATTAGAGGCATGGCAAAAGCTATAAAAATCTTTTTTTTGGCATGTCAAAACATTGCTAAACAAACATATACTTATAATTCATGACATAATCTAGAAAAAAAATGATTCATGACTCATGGCAAACACATGGCAAATTTACAAAGAATTTGCACTACATACTAAATGAAGGAGGACAAAATTGTTTATGCAGTTTATGCAAATCTATAGCAAGAACTATGTAATTTGTTGAACACATAATATCCATGGCAAAAAATGCAACATAATTGCCATGATCCATTTAACTAAATTTCCCATGGTTTATAAAAAACAATTGCTATGATTTGGGGAGGAAAATGTCACGTAGTATGGTAAATCTATTCCATTTTACTAAATTTGCCATGCTTCATAAAATAGAATTGACATGGTCAGGGGGCAGGGGATTGCTATGTAGTATGTACAATCTATTTCAATTAACTATAGTTCATAAAGATAAACTTGCCATGGTGGAGGGAAAATTGCCCGTAGTATGGCAAATCAATTGCATGCGCTATGGAAATTTTGTACTCAACACAAAAAAATCTTTTAACTAAAATTTCCATGCTTTGTAAAAATAGAATTGCCATGGTCCAGGGGAAAAATTGCCATGTAGTATGCCGTATCTATTCCATTTGACTATATTTTCCATCGTTTCTAAAAATAATTGCCATGGTCCAAGGCAAGTTTATGAAAAAAATTCATAGCGTGGCAAGTTTCATATCTGGTCACATGCCAAAATCATAAAAAAACATTTTGTTTTCTCAGAAAAAGCATGGCAATGGTGTAAAAAATCTTTGAAATGTCCACATGCCAATTCTAGGAAGTTAGAATTTTTCACGTGGCAAATTTTATATATTCTTGTAAATGGTAAATGTAGTAAGTTGATATGATCATTTACTAAAATTTGACATTGTCTTTGCAATAAAAGTAAATTTGCCATGGCAAATACATGAAACTAAAATTTGCCATGATATATAAACTAAATTCACCATGATCAATTACAAAAGTTACCATGATCAATGAAATAAATTTGCCATGATTAATTAATGAGAAGCTAAATTTAGCCATGATTTATAAACTAAATTTGCCAGCATCAATAACTAAATTACGATGATCAATGAAATAAATTTTCCATGGTTTGTTAATGAAATTCGCCATGACTCGTAAACTAAATTTGCCATGGTCTTTGTTTCTTAATTATTTGCCATGTGAGAAAAAATACACATTTACAGAGAAAGGAAATTTTTGAAAGAAAAATCGCAATGTGGCACAAAGGAAAAGGCCATGGTACATATAGTAAAACCTACAAAATGGTTCTAATCGAAAAATAGTTGCCATGATCTGACAAATGTAAATGACCATAGATCAGGAATTAAATTTGCCATGATGCAAAACTTGCCATGGTAGACCAAAGTATTTTGTTAAAAAGTTGCTATGATTTACAACACAAAAGTTGTCTAAATTTGCCATGTGACAAAGAAAGTCGAAACGTTTGTAAGAGCTGCCATGATTTAGAGAAAAAACCTAAAAATTGCCATGTGACATTTATAAAATTCCTTGAACATTTGCCATATGAGAATAGTGTAGTTAAAAAAATGATTTGCCATGTGAAAGTGACAAATTTACCATTAGCTAACATGGGTATTTGCCATGGTGTGTCTTTCCCATGACAATAAATTGTAGAAAAATTGCCAGGGGACAAAAATGTTCTGGTGCTAATAAACATGAATTTGTCAAGTATATTTGAAACTACAGATCCTAACCCATGAAATGGTGTGAAAAATGTTGTATGAAGAATTTGCATAGACATATGACATAGAGTATAGAATATATTTGCATTGACGTATGGCAAAATTTGGCGTGGTGCAAAAAAGAATAAATTGCCATGGTGTGTTAAATAAACTTGCCATAGTGTATACACTATATTTTCCATGACTTGTGAATGAAAATTTGCCTAAAATTTGTCATACGAAAAAACAGTATAAAAAGTGTCATGCTTTGCAATGTGCACACACTTGATTGCAAAACTTTTTTTGAAAATAAACATGAAACCACTTAAAGAAGATGATACTACGTTGTGCTCCTAAGATTAAACTTGTGCTAGATCAAACAATTCCGCAGGGGGGTAAAGTAGATCAAAAAGAGTATGGCCAAATTTTAGTGTTTACTATCAACAAATCAGCACAACTACATTGGTACATACACTCACGGAAAAAACAAATTCATACATTCACCGAAATAATCACAAACAGTGATACAATCAGGATCAATTTCAACACAGAGAACATAAATGACAATGAAAGTATGAATTCCAGGGCTTGGAAGGTGTATGTATGGGCGGACAGGATGGAACTACAACCAGAACTCACCTTTTGGTCCTCGGGAACCAAGACGATGACGCTGTCTCAGCACAACATGATGCAGGAGTCGCTGCAGTTGGCTGACAGCACGTGGTCATGGACCAACGTCGTCACCATGACTGTAGAATCGCACAATGGCGCCCTTCTGAGCCCATGAAAAGCAGACCCGAGCACAACGACTATAACACCCACAATGCGGCTATATCTCCCACGTGTCGGGGCACGACTTAGAGGCATAGCCGCATGGTAGGCATGTCGCAAGAGGGGTAATCTTTACACATCCCATGTACTGAATAAGAAAGGGATAAAGAGTCGGCTTACAATCGCCACTTCACACAATACATAAATAATGCATACATCATCCAAAGATACAATCAAAGGTCCGACTAAAATAAAGAAAGACCACCCCAAATGCTAGATCCCTGATCGTCCCAACTGGCCTCCACTACTGATCATCCGGAAAAGAAACATAGCAACGCAACGATCTTCATCGAGCTCTCACTTGAGCTCGGTTGCGTCACCTGCACCGGTATCATCGGCACCTGCAACTATTTGGAAGTATCTGTGAGTCACGAGGACTCAGCAATCTCACACCCGCGAGATCAAGACTATTTAAGCTTATGGGTAGGAAAGGGGTAGTGAGGTGGAGCTGCAGCAAGCACTAAGCATATATGGTGGCTAACTTATGCAAATAAGAGCGAGAAGAGAAGCAATGCAATGGTCGTGAACTAGAAGTGATCAAGAAGTGATCCTGACACTACTTATGTTCAAGCATAACACAAGAACCGTGTTCACTTCCCGGACTCTGCCGGGAAGAGACCATCATGGCTACACTTGCGGTTGATGCATTTTAATTAAGCTAAGTTTCAAGTTCTCCACAACCGGATATTAACAAATTCCCATCTGCCACATAACCGTGGGCACGGCTTTAGAAAGTTCAAAACCCTAAAGGGGTGTCCCAACTTATCCCATCACAAGCTCTCACGGTCAATGAAGGATATTCCTTCTCCCAGGAAGACCCGATCAGACTCGGACTCCCGGTTACAAGACATTTCGACAATGGTAAAACAAGACCAGCAAAGCCACCCGATGTGCCGACAATCCCGATAGGAGTCGCACGTATCTCATTCTCAGGGCAACACCAAATGAGACAAGCTACGAGTAAACCAGACGTCGAGTTTCCCCGAGGTGGCCCCGCAGGCGGCACGATTTGGACCAACACTTAGAAAAGCACTGGCTCGGGGGGTTAAAATAAAGATGACTCTCGGGAGCGTGACTCCCAAGGGAAAAGTAGGTGGTTGTGAGCCAAATAGTAAAACCAAGGTTGGGCCTTGCTGGAGGAGTTTTATTTAAAGCAAACTATAAAAGGGTCCCCATAACACCCAACCGCGTAAGGAACGCAAAATCAAGGAACATAACACCGGTATGACGGAAACTAGGGCGGCAAGAGTGGAACAAAACACCAGGAATAAGGCCGAGCCTTCCACCCTTTACCAAGTATATAGATGCATTAAAGTAAATAAGATATAATAATGATATCCCAACAATATCCATGTTCCAACAAGGAACAAACTTCATCTGCACCTGCAACTACCAACGCTATAAGAGGGCCTGAGCAAAAGCGGAAACATAGCCAAACAACGGTTTGCTAGGAAAGGTGGGTTAGAGGCTTGACATGGCAATGTGGGAGGCATGATATAGCAAGTGGTAGGTAGCGCGACATAGAAATAGAGCGAACAACTAGCAAGCAAAGATAGAAGTGATTTCGAGGGTATGGTCATCTTGCCTGAGATCCCGCAAGGAAGAAGAACGAGTCCATGAAGAAGACAAACAGACGTAGTCGAACAAATCCTCACAACTCCGGAACAGAACTGAAGCTAACGAGAGAAGCAACCCGGAAAGAAGCAAACAACATAGTAAACAACCACCACATAAACATGGCATGATCCACAACCAAGTATGATGCATGTCCGGTTTAAAGAGGCATGGCATGGAAAAGTGCACAAACAATACTACAAATTAAGTGGAGCTCACTATGCAACGAGTTGCATATTGACGGAACACCACATGACTTATTTAGTTCTCTCCCGTTTATGTACCCAACAATATTAAATTTTGATTAACATGGCAAGAGGTGAAGCATGATTAAACTAACTATCTAGTCAAGTTTAAATGAGGCCGGAAATAACAACAACAAATCCGGAAAAATCCTCACGAGCATAAATTAGATTTGGCACTGTTCTATCCTAAAGCATATTTTAGAGTTGTTTAACATGCAAAGTAGTGCTACCATGTTAATCTAGGCATTTTTCTACCCCATTTACATATAAAGTTTATTAAATTTGGAGCTACGGTTATTAAGTTATGAATTAAAGCATTTTAAATATTATTAGAGCAAATTTAATCAAACAGCATTTTAAATATTTTAAACATGCATGAAAGTTGGATATTATGAATCTAGATGCAATTCTAAGCATTTTTCATATTTGAATTTTTTACAAATGATGCATGGTTATATATTTATTAAATGCATGGACTTGTAGGGCTTTTCTGCAAAACAGCAGTCTCTGGATAAATAGGAAAATCGCATATCTGTAAAAAACATATGTGGGCCGAATCTGGAACAGGGGCCGAACAGGGCAGGCGCTGGGGTGCAGCTCACCACGGGCCACTGGGCCGGATCTAGAGAGGAAGCGACCCACAGGGGGGGGCGCTAGAGGCAGCGATGTGGTCCATCCGGGCGGCCACACACAGACGAACGAGCGGGCAAGCGAGCTCCTCTGCTCGTCGGGAAGCAGAGCAGCGGCGGCTCAAGAAAGTGAATCAGGGGAGCGGCAGCGCGATGCAGAGGGCGCGGCGCGGCGATGAGGACCTGCCAGAGCAGGCGGGGCGGTAGGAGCATGGGGAAGGCGGAGCTCCGACGGAGGTTAGAGCTCCAGGCGGCAGAGGAGGCACGCCAGCGCGAGAGAGGCCGTCGAGCGCGTTCGGCTTTGAACGAGCAGGCGAAGCAGGGGACTTGGCAAGGAGCGTGCAACGGACAGCGGGAACGGGGCGGCGGCTGATGACCCACAAGTATAGGGGATCTATCGTAGTCCTTTTGATAAGTAAGAGTGTCGAACCCAACAAGGAGCAGAAGGAAATGATAAGCGGTTTTCAGCAAGGTATTCTCTGCAAGTACTGAAATAAGTGGTAACAGATAGTTTTGTGATAAGATAGGTTGTGACGAGCAACAAGTAACAAAAGTAAATAAAGTGTAGCAAGGTGGCCCAATCCTTTTGTAGCAAAGGACAAGCCGGAACAAACTCTTATAATAGGAAAAGTGCTCCCGAGGACACATGGGAATATCGTCAAGCTAGTTTTCATCACGTTCATATGATTCGCGTTCGATACTTTGATAATTTGATATGTGGGTGGACTGGTGCTTGGGTGATGTTCTTACTTGAACAAGCATCCCACTTATGATTAACCTCTATTGCAAGCATCCGCAACTACAACAAAAGTATTAAGGTAAACCTAACCATAGCATGAAACATATGGATCCAAATCAGCCCCTTACGAAGCAACGCATAAACTAGGGTTTAAGCTTCTGTCACTCTAGCAACCCATCATCTACTTATTACTTCCCAATGCCTTCCTCTAGGCCCAAATACTGGTGAAGTGTTATGTAGTCGACGTTCACATAACACCACTAGAGGCTAGACAACATACACCTTATCAAAATATCAAACGAATACCAAATTCACATGACTACTCATAGCAAGACTTCTCCCTTGTCCTCAGGAATGAACGTAATTACTCACAAAGCATATTCATGTTCATAATCAGAGGGGTAATAATATGCATATAGGATCTGAACATATGATCTTCCACCAAATAAACCAACTAGCATCAACTACAAGGAGTAATCAACACTACTAGCAACCTACTAGCGCCAATCCCGGACTTTGAGACAAGAATTGGATACAAGAGATGAACTAGGGTTTGGAGAAGAGATGGTGCTGGTGAAGATGTTGATGGAGATTGCCCTCTCTCGATGAGAGGAGCGTTGGTGATGACGATGGTGATGATTTCCCCCTCCCGGAGGGAAGTATCTTCGGCAGAACAGCTCTGCCGGAGCTCTAGATTGGATCCGCCAAGGTTCCGCCTCGTGGCGGCGGAGTCTCGTCCCGAAAAGTTCCTTCCTATTTTTTTCTCATCGAAAGACTTCATATAGGAGAAGATGGGCGTCGGAGAGCCGCCAGGGAGCCCAGGAGGTAGGGGGCGCGCCCCCCACCCTCATGAGCAGGGTGTGGGCCCCCTGGCCCTCATCTTCGGCGAGGATTTTTCTTTATTTATTTTAAGACGTTCTGTGGAGTTTCAGGACTTTTGGAGTTGTGTAGAATAGGTCTCTAATATTTGCTCCTTTTCCAGCCCAGAATTCCAGCTGCCGGCATTCTCCCTCCTTATGTAAACCTTGTAAAATAAGAGAGAATAGCCATAAGTATTGTGACATAAAGTGAAATAACAGTCCATAATGCAATAAATATCGATATAAAAGCATGATGCAAAATGGACGTATCAACTCCCCCAAGCTTAGACCTCGCTTGTCCTCAAGCGAAAAGCCGATAACAATAAATATGTCCTCATGTTTAGAGGTAGAGGCGTCGATAAAAATAAAATACGGACATGAAGGCATCATGATTATTCTCATAACAGCAACATATATAGATTTTGTCATATGATTACTTATGTTCAAGTGATGATCTATTCACAATGCAAAAGTATAAATCATAAACCTTATTGGGCTCCGACAAACTATAATCTCAGTCATTGAAGCAATTGCAATTTATCATAACATCGGAAAGAGTCTATGTCAGAGCTAAAAAGCAAGTCCACATACTCAACTATCATTTAGTCCTCCATAATTGCTAACACTCACGCGATACTTGTGGTTACGGAGTTTTAATCGGACACAGAGAAAGATAGGGGCTTATAGTTTTGCCCCACAACCTTTTACCTCAAGGGTAATGTCAACAATAATGGTTCATGCTCCCCTACATCCAATTAGATATATATATATCATGTTCTTTCCAACATGCTGAGCTTGCCAAAGGATAAAATGAAAAAGAAAAGGTGAAGATCACCATGACTCTTGCATAAGGTAGAAGATAATAATAAAGGATAGGCCCTTCGCAGAGGGAAGCAGAGGTTGCCATGCGCTTTTATGGTTGGATATATAAAATCTCAATGCGAAAGAACGTCACTTTATATTGCCCCTTGTGATATGAACCTTTATTATGCAGTCCGTCGCTTTTATTACTTCCACATCACAAGATCGTATAAAGCTTATTTCTCCCACACCAATCAATCATACATATTTAGAGCAATTTTTATTGCTTTGCACCGATGACAACTTACTTGAAGGATCTTACTCAATCCATAGGTAGATATGGTGGACTCTCATGGCAAAACTGGTTTAAGGGTATTTGGAAGCACAAGTAGTATTTCTACTTGGTGCTGAGAATTTGGCTAGCATGAGGGGGAAAGGCAAGCTCAACAAGTTAGAGGATCCATGACAACATACTTTATCTCAGATATAAGAAAGACATAACTCATTACGTTGTCTTCCTTGTCCAACATCAACTCTTTAGCATGTCATATTTTAATGAGTGCTCCCAATCATAAAAGATGTCAATGATAATATATCTATATGTGAAAACCTCTCTTTCCTTATTACTTCCTATTAATTGCAACAATGACCAAAGCTATGTCTGCCAACTCCCAACAACTTTTAATCATCATACTCTTTCTATGTGAAGTCATTACTCTCAATAAGATCAATATGAACTTTTTGTTTCTTTTTATTCTTTTTCTCTTTCTTTTATTCACCCAAGATCATGGCAAAATAATCAAGCCCTTGACTCAACACTAATCTTTATTATATATAGCTCACGGACTCGATTACATAGAGAGATCATAAAGCAAAACTCAAAACTAGATCATGCCATAAACTTTATTCTACTAGATCAAGATACTACTAATAGGATCGAACTAAGAAAAACGGTAAAGATAGGAGTTGTGATTGTGATACGATACCGGGGCACCTCCCCCAAGCTTGGCAGTTGCCAAGGGGAGTGCCCATACTCATGTGATTATGTCTCCTTCTTTGTTGTCGGTGTAATATTCTTGGCGATGATTCCCCTCAGGATGCGGTTCTCCTCCTCGAGCTTATTGACTTGCTATTTGAGGTCCATTATTTCCTTACGAAGCTTTCTTGTGACAGCTAAAGCTCCTTGCACCCAAGGGTGTTGCATAGCTGTGGGAGAACAAGTGACACTCCTCTTCATATTTTCATAAGAAAGAAATCTAGGGATAACCGAGTTTGGAATAGCTGAGCTCTGTAGTCCCCCCATCATGAACCCAGCTTGGAGGCGAGAGGTGACTTCTTGATCCTTCATGGCATCTACTCTCATTAAGTCAGCCTCCATCTCTTCCTCTGTTGCTGGCCCAAAGTGGTCAGCGTCGCTGTTTGCCCTTGGTTCCGGTGCCAGATTAGATACCCGGCTCTCTCCGATTGACTCTTGAGAAGACATCTTGCTCTAATCTGCAGCAGCAACAGCTCGAAAACAAAAACAGAGGAAATTTGCGTGATACGGGAGTCAAAACCTTCGGGAGAATATATAATGAATTTTTACCGACCAAAATACGTAACGTGCAAGAAAACGGAGTCCGAAAGGCACACGATGAGCTCATGAGGTAGGGGGGCGCGCCAGGGGGTAGGGCGCGCCCACCACCCTCATGGGGCCCTCGTGTCCTTCCCGGACTGCTACTTATTTTTCTATTTTTCTAAATATTCGAAAATGGAGAAATATTGCCTTAAAAATTGTTTTGGAGTTGGTTTACTTACCGTACCACATACCTATCCCTTTTCGGAGTCTGGAACGGTATGGAAAGTGTCCCTTATGTATTCCTCCGGGGTTACGGTTTCAATAATATTGGTTTCAACATTTATGGGATTACCTAAGATATAATGTTTAATTCTTTGATCGTTTACCACTTTCGGATTTGTGCCCTCGAAGTTGTTGGTTTTTATGGCACCGGAACGATAGAACTCTTCGATAACATAGGGGCCTTCCCATTTAGAGAGAAGTTTTCCTGCAAAAAATCTTAAATGAGAGTTGTATAGCAATACATAATCACCTACATTAAACTCACGCTTTTGTATCCTTTTGTCATGCCATCTTTAAACTTTTTCTTTAAACAACTTGGCATTTTCATAAGCTTGGGTTCTCCATTCATCAAGTGAGCTAATATCAAATAACCTCTTCTCACCGGCAAGTTTAAAATCATAGTTGAGCTCTTTAATAGCCCAATATGCCTTATGTTCTAGTTCGAGAGGTAAGTGACATGCTTTTCCATAAACCATTTTATACGGAGACATACCCATAGGATTTTTGTATGCAGTTCTATAAGCCCATAATGCATCATCAAGTTTCTTGGACCAATTCTTTCTAGACCTATTAACAGTCTTTTGCAAAATTAATTTGAGCTCTCTATTGCTCAACTCTACTTGACCACTAGACTGTGGGTGATAAGGAGATGCAATTCTATGATTAACATCATATTTAGCAAGCATTTTACGGAAAGCACCATGAATAAAGTGTGAACCACCATCAGTCATTAAATATCTAGGGACTCCAAACCTCGGAAAAATAACTTCCTTAAGCATTTTAATAGAAGTGTTATGATCAGCACTACTAGTTGGAATAGCTTCTACCCACTTAGTAACGTAATCAACAGCAACTAGAATATGTGTGTATCCATTAGAGGCAGGAAAAGGTCCCATATAATCAAAGCCCCAAACATCAAATGGTTCAATAACAAGAGAATAATTCATAGGCATTTCTTGACGTCTACTAATATTACCAATTCTTTGACATTCATCACAAGACAAGACAAACTTACGGGCATCCTTGAAGAGAGTAGGCCAATAAAAACCAGATTGCAATACCTTATGTGCAGTTCTATCTCCAGCGTGGTGTCCTCCATAAGACTCGGAATGACACTTGCGTAGGATCTGTTCCTGTTCATGCTCAGGTACACAACGTCTAATAACACCATCTACTCCTTCTTTATAAAGATGTGGGTCATCCCAAAAGTAATGTCTTAAATCATAGAAAAACTTTTTCTTTTGTTGGTATGTGAAGCTAGGTGGTATAAATTTAGCAACAATATAATTAGCATAATCAGCATACCATGGAGTACTACGAGAAGTACTTATAACATTTAATTGTTCATCAGGAAAGCTATCATTAATAGGTAGTGGGTCATCAAGAATATTTTCTAACCTAGACAAGTTGTCTGCAACGGGGTTCTCAGCTCCCTTTCTATCAACAATATGCAAATCAAATTCTTGTAGCAAGAGAACCCATCTAATAAGTCTAGGTTTAGCATCTTTCTTTTCCATAAGATATTTAATAGCAGCATGATCAGTTTGAATAGTTACTTTAGAATCAACAATATAAGATCTGAACTTATCACAAGCAAATACAACTGCTAAAAGCTCTTTTTCAGTAGTAGCATAATTTCTTTGAGCATTGTCTAGAGTCTTACTAGCATAATGAATAACATTTAATTTCTTATCAACTCTTTGCCCTAGAACAGCACCTACAGCATAATCACTAGCATCACACATAATTTCAAAGGGTAGGTTCCAATCAGGTGGCTGAACAACAGGTGCAGAGACTAATGCTTTCTTAAGTATTTCAAATGCTTCTACACAATCATCATCAAAGACAAATGGTATATCTTTTTGCAATAAATTAGTCAGAGGCCGAGAAATTTTTGAGAAGTCCTTAATGAACCTCCTATAAAATCCAGCGTGACCAAGGAAACTTCTTATACCTTTGATGTCCTTGGGACATGGCATCTTTTCAATAGCATCAACCTTGGCTTTATCAACTTCAATACCTCTTTCAGAAACTTTGTGCCCCAAGACAATACCTTCATTAACCATAAAGTGGCACTTTTCCCAATTCAAGACAAGATTAGTTTCTTCACATCTCTGCAAAACTCGATCAAGATTGCTCAAGCAATCATCAAAAGAGGAACCATAGACGGAAAAGTCGTCCATGAAAACCTCACAAATCTTTTCACAAAAGTCAGAGAATATAGCCATCATGCATCTTTGAAAGGTAGCAGGTGCATTACATAAACCAAAAGGCATACGTCTATAAGCAAAAGTACCAAAAGGGCATGTAAAAGTAGTCTTTGATTGATCTCTAGCCGACACAGGTATTTGAGAGAAACCAGAATAACCATCTAGAAAGCAATAGTGTGTATGTTTGCATAATCTTTCTAGCATTTGATCAATAAAA
The DNA here is from genome assembly GCF_018294505.1 of Triticum aestivum. NCBI lineage: Eukaryota > Viridiplantae > Streptophyta > Magnoliopsida > Poales > Poaceae > Triticum > Triticum aestivum. Next base: position 373,280,047 of record NC_057809.1, on the reverse strand, counting down.
GGTAAGGGGTAATGATCTTTCTTAGTAGCTTTATTTAATTTGCGGAAATCAATTACCATCCTATAACCTGTGATAATTCTTTGTGGAATCAATTCATCTTTATCATTAGGAACAACAGTAATACCTCCCTTCTTAGGGACACAATGGAGAGGACTTGCCCTCTCACTATCAGCAACGGGATAGATTATACCTGCCTCCAGAAGCTTTAGTATTTCTTTTCTTACCACTTCTTTCATTTTAGGATTCAGACATCGTTGAGGATCACGAACTGGTTTGGCATCTGCTTCCAAATTTATTTTATGTTGACATAGAGTGGGACTAATGCCCTTAAGATCATCAAGAGTATATCCAATAGCAGCACGATGCTTCTTCAGAGTTTTCAATAATCTTTCTTCTTCATGCTCTGAAAGGTTAGAACTAATAATAACAGGATATATCTTCTTTTCATCAAGATAAGCATATTTAAGATTATCAGGCAAAGGTTTAAGCTCAAACACGGGATCACCCTTGGGTGGAGGAGGATCCCCTAAGATTTCAACAGGCAAATTGTGTTGCAAAATAGGTTCCTGTTTAAAGAATACTTCATCTATTTCCCTTCTTTCATTCATGAACATATCATTTTCATGGTCTAGCAAATAGTGTTCTAAAGGATCACTAGGAGGTACGGCAATAGAAGCAAGACCAATAATTTCATCCTTACTAGGTAATTCTTCCTCACGATGTTGTTTACTAAATTTAGAGAAATTAAACTCATGAACCATATCATCCAAGCCAACAGTAACAACATTCTTTGTGCAATCTATGGTAGCATTGACAGTATTTAAGAAGGGTCTACCAAATATAATGGGACAAAAGCTATCTTGTGGGGAAGTAAGAACAAGAAAATCAGCAGGATATTTAGTTTTCCCACACAAGACTTCAACATCTCTAACAATTCCAATTGGTGAAATAGTATCTCTATTGGCAAGTTTAATAGTAACATCAATATCTTCTAACTCAACAGGTGCAATTTCATTCTTAATTTCTTCGTATAAAATATGCGGTATAACACTAGCACTTGCACCCATATCACATAAGCCATTATAACAATGATCTCCAATTTTAACAGAAATAACAGGGACACCTACCACATGTCTATGTTTATCTTTATCACTAGGTTTAGCAATTCTAGCAGTTTCACCTTCGAACTGAATAACATGCCCATTAATATTATCACACAAGAGATCTTTAACAATAGAAATATTAGGTTCTACTTTAACTTGCTCAGGAGGTGTATAAGTTCTAATATTGCTTTTACGAACAACAGTTGAAGCTTTAGCATGATCCTTTATTCTAACAGGGAAAGGTGGTTTCTCAATATAAGAAGTAGGAACAATAGGATCATTATAAGTGACAGTCTTTTCTTCAACTTTAATAGGTGCAGCTACTTTTACTTCCATGGGAGGATGATATTTAAACCACTTCTCCTTAGGGAGATCAATATAAGTAGCAAAAGATTCACAGAAAGAAGCTAATATCTCAGAGTCAAGTCCATATTTAGTGCTAAACTTACGGAAAATATCGGTATCCATAAAATATTTAACACAATCAAACTTAGGTGTCATACCTGACTCCTTACCTTCGTCGAGGTCCCAATCTTCAGAGTTGCGTTTAATTCTATCCAATAAATTCCATCTGAATTCAATAGTCTTCATCATAAAAGAGCCAGCACAAGAAGTATCGAGCATGGTGCGATTGTTATTAGAAAGCTGAGCATATAAATTTTGAATAATCATTTCTCTTGAGAGCTCATGATTGGGGCATGAATATAACATTGATTTAAGCCTCCCCCAAGCTTGAGCGATGCTTTCTCCTTCGCGAGGCCAGAAATTATATATATATAATTGCGATTACGATGAACAAGATGCATAGGGTAATACTTTTGATGAAATTCCAACTTCAATCTTTTATAGTCCCATGATCTCATATCATCACATAGCCTATACCATATCAATGCGTCTCCCTTCAAAGATAAAGGGAAGACCTTCTTCTTAGCAACATCATCGGGTATACCTGCAAGCTTAAATAATCCATAAACTTCATCCACATATATTAAGTGCTCATCAGGATGCTTTGTTCCATCTCCTGTAAAAGGATTAGCTAGCAGTTTTTCTATCATACCCGAAGGATACTCATAAGGAATTTCATTTTCAATAGCTTCAGTGGGTTGAGGAGAAACTCTTTGCTCTACTGGACGGGGTGAATATACCCCAAACAAGCCCCTCAGAGAATTACTTTCCATAGTAACAAGTGACAGTAAATTTCAGCACACTATATAAATTTTTCCTTACCAAATTCCACCTACCAAATGCGCTACACTCCCCGGCAACGGCGCCAGAAAAGAGTCTTGATGACCCACAAGTAAAGGGGATCTATCGTAGTCCTTTTGATAAGTAAGAGTGTCGAACCCCACGAGGAGCATAAGGAAATGATAAGCGGTTTTCAGCAAGGTATTCTCTGCAAGTACTGAAATAAGTGGTAACAAATAGTTTTGTGATAAGATAGGTTGTGATGAGCAACAAGTAACAAAAGTAAATAAAGTGCAGCAAGGTGGCCCAATTCTTCTATAGCAAAGGACAAGCCGGAACAAACTCTTATAATAGGAAAAGCACTCCCGAGGATACATGGGAATATCGTCAAGCTAGTTTTCATCACGTTCATATGATTCGCGTTCGATACTTTGATAATTTGATATGTGGGTGGACCGGTGCTTGGGTGCTGTTCTTACTTGAACAAGCATCCCACTTATGATTAACCTCTATTGTAAGCATCCGCAACTACAACAAAAGTATTAAGGTAAACCTAACCATAACATGAAACATATGGATCCAAATCAGCCCCTTACGAAGCAACGCATAAACTAGGGTTTAAGCTTTTGTCACTCTAGCAACCCATCATCTACTTATTACTTCCCAATGCCTTCCTCTAGGCCCAAATAATGGTGAAGTGTTACGTAGTCGACGCTCACATAACACCACTAGAGGCTAGACAACATACATCTTATCAAAATATCAAACGAATAACAAATTCACATGACTACTCATAGCAAGACTTCTCCCTTGTCCTCAGGAACGAACGTAATTACTCACAAAGCATATTCATGTTCATAATCAGAGGGGTAATAATATGCATATAGGATCTGAACATATGATCTTCCACCAAATAAACCAACTAGCATCAACTACAAGGAGTAATCAACACTACTAGCAACCTACTAGCGCCAATCCCGGAGTTTGAGACAAGAATTGGATACAAGACATGAACTAGGGTTTGGAGATGAGATGGTGCTGGTGAAGATGTTGATGGAGATTGCCCTCTCCCGATGAGAGGAGCGTTGGTGATGACGATGGTGATGATTTCCCCCTCCCGGAGGGAAGTATCCCCGGCAGAACAGCTCCGCCGAAGCTCTAGATTGGATCCGCCAAGGTTCCGCCTCGTGGCGGCGGAGTCTCATCCCGAAAAGTTCCTTCCTATTTTTTTCTCATCGAAAGACTTCATATAGGAGAAGATGGGCATCGGAGAGCCACCAGGGGGCCCACGAGGTAGGGGGCGCGCCCCCCACCCTCGTGAGCAGGGTGTGGGCCCCGTGGCCTTCATCTTTGGCGAGGACTTTTCTTTATTTAGTTTAAGACGTTCCGTGGAGTTTCAGGACTTTTGGAGTTGCGCAGAATAGGTCTCTAATATTTGCTCCTTTTCCAGCCCAGAATTCCAGCTGCCGGCATTCTCCCTCCTTATGTAAACCTTGTAAAATGAGAGAGGATAGCCACAAGTATTGTGACATAATGTGAAATAACAGTCCATAATGCAATAAATATCGATATAAAAGCATGATGCAAAATGGACGTCGGTGTTGCTGCTGCAGTCGCCGGCGGCAAGCTCCGACGCGGGCGGAGGCCATCGGGCACGGGAGTGGTCTTGGGGTTGTGCTCATGGAGGGGGAACGCGGGGCCACAGGCAGAGGAGCTGTGGATCTCGTAGGTCGGGGGGAGGAGGCTGGTTCGGTGGATTGGATCGGGGTGGAATGAGGGGATCCCGAGGAAGGAAGGTAGGTGGCGGCGACGGGTGGATGGGACAAGATCCCTAGAAATTAGGGTTAGACTGGTATTTATATCAGATGAATTTAGGTTAGGGGCTAACTCATCCCTCCGATCGCAATCGGACGATCGCGAATAAATAGCTAGGGAGTCCAAATGAGAAACCGATGACGATTTAGGGATGTTTGGGGATGATTCGGACCCAACGGTGACAACTGTCCGGGTTGGGTTCGGGGGAGTTTCGGACGCGCGAGAGGGTCTGAGAACTGTGTGGAGAGGCGGGTTCGACAAAAGGCCACAGAGGCAAGGGGGTTAGGAGGGGTTTTCGGAGCCTCCGATCACGACCGATGGATCCGATCGAGAGGGGGATAGGTAGGCCTAGGTGGGTTGGTTGTGACTGTGTAGGAGGCCGAGGGCTGCAGGAGAGAAGAGAGAGAGGCCCGACATGGTTTCCGGAGACCGAAAACGTCTGACGAAAAGACGGGCTACTATTGCCGCTATATTTATCCGTTGGGGCATCAAACGAACTCCGAACGCGATGAAAGTTGGCAGGCGGCCTACCTACAACAAAATAACATCACACGCCAACTTTCATCCCATTCCGAGAACATTTTCCGGCCACTTATAAAATACTATTTCGGACGTGCCGCGGGCGCGTGCAAGTGTGTCTGGGCTCAGAACGGACAACGGACGGAACTGGGGAACCCGGACGGATGCAAGTTTCGGAAACATGCAGATGCAATGTGGATGATGACATGGCAAGATGCAACACTGAAGAGAATGACAAGGCCACAACAGCGAATAACTGGAAGACACATGGCGCATCGGTCTCGGGGCGTCACAACACTCCACCACTACAAGAGGATCTCGTCCCGAGATCTAGCATGGCACCGGAGGGCAAAAGGAAGAGGAAGATAAGAGGTAAACTAAGTTGCTTCTTGGACAAACGAGTGAAACCATGAACCTTGAGAGGTTGAACAAATTGAAAAAAAGAATGCAACAAAGATGAACAAAGTTGAAAACACTCCGTTAGAAAAGAGGAACAAGGAACATTACAAAAACCTTGTAGGTTGAAAGACATAAGAAAAGGGTTGCAATGGACAAGAAGTACATGCAAACACTCCGGTAGAAAACGAGATGGAGAAGGAATAAGAATGATTTAATTTGGGCAGCACTCCGACTGTAAATGGAAGGGATTGAACATGATCTTGATAAAAAAAGATGGTGGGTCGAAGAGAGCAACATCACAATGCCTCCGGAAGAAAGAATATAAGATAGATCATTGGAATAAAAGAATGGAGACAAAAATGACAACTTCTTCCACAATTGAGCTTGGGCGGCACCCTTCCAAAAAGGTTATAACCCCTGTTCAAGAATTCATCCGATTAACCAGTTAACTTGCCGATTAATCCCTACTCATAGGGTCCCCGAGTAGCCGATTACCCGATAAATCATCCGATTAATTGATTAAATGGCCGACTAACTTGACGATTAGCCTATTAATCCCCTACTCACCAGCCGACCGAGTAGCTACCAGTTAACGATTTCCTCAACAATGGTTATAACGGAGTTGTTGGAAAACCAGCAACGAAAGGGTATGCTCCTCGTGGGCTTATGGAGATATCTTAAAAACTTGAGATGAAATTCTGCCCCAATTGAAAACAATTGATTTGACTGAGAGCACCAAAGAGATAAAAAAAATCTTCCACCAAGATGATAAAGAGATAACTTGGAACATTGATAAGCACAACAATAGCAACATTCCCAATGGAAGGCTTTAGGTGAAATCTATACCAAGATACTCCAACAAAGAAGTTGATGGATTTAAACTATCCCATTCTTGATCACTGTTGAATCATGACATACAAAGGGAAATTGTCAAGAGTGACATAACACCACCTCAAAAGACAAGAGAGAAAGAATTGCACATTGAAATTGCAAGATGAAGAATGCTTGAGCTCCTCCAATAAGAATCTTGGCGAACACTTAGAATGAATTAAATCCTTGATGAACCATCATGTAGAGCCTTCATGAAGAACTCCGGTAATAAAATAATAACGAAAAGGAAGAGAAATTGAAAACATGAGGTGAAGACTTGCGATGATTTAAATGGAGCTTCGTGGTGACATACTTGAGAGAGCTTGGAACTCCGGGAAAAGAAAAGATGAAACAATTGAAACCGAGAATTTTTGATGAACCTCCGGAATAAGGAATTAATCACTTGGATGAAACAAGAATAAGAATTACATTATGCTTATCCTTCACCAATTTAAATTGATGACAAGCAATGGATTTGGCATACTACTTATTCTCGTAAAAAGATTAAGAGAGATATAGCGTAAACTTGAGAAAGGTCTTCAACGAACCAATGGTAGGATTTGGAAACAATGAATGAATTAATATGAGAACATAGGAAGAGGAATCTTGAACAAGCCACCGTAAGAATTGAAAATGAATGAGGAAAACATAAAGAAACACCGGGAAGAATTGGAAAATGAATGAAGATACTTGAGGGAATTTGATACAAGAGAACGAAGAGATCACGAGCTGATTAGGGAATACTTGAATGATGCACCGGTAAGATTTGGAGCACGAGAGTTGAAAGCTGGAAATGAATAATTCTGAGATGATGGGATCCGGAGAATCAAACTAAAAAGACTCCTGAATTGCTCTGGATGGTTGAAAAGAATTCTCACAATCGAAAACAATTATGAGAGGATGGCATCAAGCTTGAACTACGCATCTTTGGAAGAACGGATAAGATTTGGAGAAAAAACTCTTCTTCGGTCTTCAAATGTTGAGAATGACGATGAGAAACACCACCATGAATTATTGAGGCACTCCGGAATGAAGAATAGACAGGTTGAGCCAACGATGAAAAGAATTTGACAGATCTTGGAGAAATACAAATGACTGATGATTTCATTCTTACGTCAAACTTGGAGAAGAATTTGAGAGCAACTCCGGGAAAATAGAGGAGTCAGGTAAGATCCTGGGAAAAGACCTGTGGGTTAGGGCCCACTCAAAAGAAACATTGTTGAACGATTTAAAAGATAGATTGGGCCGGTTGAATTAAATGGCTTGAATAAGGTAAGACCTCGAAACAACTGAAAGGATTACGAATAGAAACTTGAATCTCCTGAGATATCTTCAGCACTACGAAACAAATGAATAGCGAGAACTGAATGATTAAGAGGTGTGCCGGCATGAGAAGGCATTTGAAACGAGGAAAAGATATGATCAAAAAAGCATGAATTGAATCCACCATAGAAGAAAAGAGAGCGAAGAATAATAAACTTGAAGCTCCGTAAGTATCTTCCTGAGAATCACCTGATAGGAACATTGACGGAAAAGAATGGAGAGACTTCACATCCATAAAATAGATACTTGATTAAGAAATCTAAGTCCTTGAAGAAAAAGGGGTGGGTGGGCGGGAAAACAAAGGCAACTTGGGGACAAATGAAACGAACAACATTGGGGAAAACCGAGAGGTGATCTTGCGAATGTTGAAATGATCGGATCCACTTGAAGAGAAACACGCTGGTTGAAAAGGGTTGACATGACAATCTCAATTATCATGAAGGATTAGTATTCACATAGAAATATGAGAATACCTCTTAGAAAGAGGCACGGAATCAACATTTGACATTGAAGCAACTCAAATACCACAACAAAAACAAAACAAAGGATTTGGCTTGCAGAATAAGCCAGAAACAAACATATGATAGATCCCATATCGTACCATATGTTTGTTGGAAAGATATCCTACGTGATACTTGAATTCCCACTTATAAACTCCCGAAACTTTATGGTAATGCTATCAGGTGTTGGGGATACAGGGAAAGCATAATATCTCACCCAAACTAACAATACCTACATCCAGCTGTATCCATCCTTCAACACATAACCAAGAAACCTTCAGAAATCATGTACCTCAACCTTCGAAAAGCATCCGTTATACGAGTTATGTCAATACTCCCGAACTCCCACCCCAGCTGGGTAGCGTCGAGGTTATCTTACCAACAACTACATAAAAGAGTTTTTTGATGTCAGCGAAACTCAGGTATTCCAGAACTGCAATGATAAAATTGTGACGACAACACCTCGGAGCTCAACTCTCCAGGACACTGCCACAACCCCTAAATGTCAGGAGGCACCAAGAACAATGTTCTCGTCACAAAACCATTGAAACAATTCCAAGATACTCGCGTGATCCTAAAAAAAATTCGTGAAATTTGAGGAGAGAAGAGTCAAAACTCTACGTCAGGAGGCCTCACCAGAGCGATGAAGGGACTGAGGAGTAAAAAGAATCCTACTCTCTGATATATATAATCCTAACACTCAAAACATTTTGTTCTAGACTCAGCAACGTGAGCAATTCGATCAAGCAGGGGGCTCCTAAGTCGGGGATGGCTCTGATTACCAACTTGTAACACCCACAATGCGACTATATCTCCCACGTGTCGGGGCACGACTTAGAGGCATAGCCGCATGGTAGGCATGTCGCAAGAGGAGTAATCTTTACACATCCCATGTACTGAATAAGAAAGGGATAAAGAGTCGGCTTACAATCGCCACTTCACACAATACATAAATAATCCATACATCATCCAAGATACAATCAAAGGTCTGACTACGGAACCAAAATAAAGAAAGACCACCCCAAATGCTAGATCCCCGATCATCCCAACTGGGCTCCACTACTGTCATCTGGAAAAGAAACATAGCAACGAAAAGATCTTCATCGAGCTCTCACTTGAGCTCGATTGAGTCACCTGCACTGGTATCATCGGCACCTACAACTGTTTGGAAGTATCTGTGAGTCATGAGGACTCAGCAATCTCACACCCGCGAGATCAAGACTATTTAAGCTTATGGGTAGGAAAGGGGTAGTGAGGTGGAGCTGCAGCAAGCACTAAGCATATATGGTGGCTAACTTACGCAAATAAGAGCGAGAAGAGAAGCAACGCAACGGTCATGAACTAGAAGTGATCAATAAGTGATCTTGAAACTACTTACGTTCAAGCATAGCACAAGAACCGTGTTCACTTCCCAGACTCCGCCGAGAAGAGACCATCATGGCTACACACGCGGTTGATGCATTTTAATTAAGTTAAGTTTCAAGTTCTCTACAACCGGATATTAACAAATTCCCATCTGCCACATAACCACAGGCACGGCTTCCGAAAGTTCAAAACCCTGCATGGGTGTCCCGACTTAGCCCATCACAAGCTCTCACAGTCAACGAAGGATATTCCTTCTCCCAGGAAGACCCGATCAGACTCGGACTCTCGGTTACAAGACATTTCGACAATGGTAAAAGAAGACCAGCAAAGCCACCCGATGTGCCGACAATCCTGATAGGAGTCGCATGTATCTCGTTCTTAGGGCAACACCAGATGAGACAAGCTACGACTAAAACCAGACCTCGAGTTTCCCCGAGGTGGCCCCGCAGGTGGCTCGGTTCGGACCAACACTTAGAGAAGCACTGGCCTGGGGGGGGGGGTTAAAATAAAGATGACCCTCGGGAGCGCGACTCCCAAGGGAAAAGTAGGTGGTGGTGAGGCAAATAGTAAAACCAAGGTTGGGCGTTGCTGGAGGAGTTTTATTCAAAGAGAACTGTCATGGGGTCCCCATAACACCCAACCACGTAAGGAATGCAAAATCAAGGAACATAACATCGGTATGACGGAAACTAGGGCGGCAAGAGTGGAACAAAACACTAGGCATAAGGCCGAGCCTTCCACCCTTTACCAAGTATATTGATGCATTAAAGTAAATAAGTTATAATAATGATATCCCAACAATATCCATGTTCCAACAAGGAACAAACTTCATCTTCACCTACAACTAGCAATGCTATAAGAGGGGCTGAGCAAAAGCGGTAACATGGCCAAACAACGGTTTGTGAGGAAAGGTGGGTTAGAGGCTTGACATGGCAATATGGGAGGCATGATATAGCAAGTGGTAGGTAGCGCGACATAGCAATAGAGCGAACAACTAGCATGCAAAGATAGAAGTGATTTCGAAGGTATGGTCATCTTTCCCGAGATCCCGCAAGGAAGAAGAACGAGTCCATGAATAAGACAAATGGACGTAGTCAAACGAATCCTCACAACTCTGGAACAGAACCGAAGCTAACGAGAGAAGCAACCCGGAAAGAAGCAAACAACATAGTAAACAACCACCACATAAACATGGCATGATGCACAACCAAGTATGATGCATGTCCGGTTTAATGAGGCATGGCATGGCAAAGTGCACAAACAATACTACAAATTAAGTGGAGCTCACTATGCAACGAGTTGCATATTGACGGAACACCACATGACTTATTTAGTTCTCTCCCGTTTATGTACCCAACAATATTAAATGTTGATTAACATGGCAAGAGGTGAAGCATAATTAAACTAACTATCTAGTCAAGTTTAAATGAGGCCAGAAATAACAACAACAAATCCGGAAAAATCCTCATGAGCATAAATTAGATTTGGCACTGTTCTGTCCTAAAGCATATTTTAGAGTTGTTTAACATGCAAAGTAGTGCTACCATGTTCATCTAGGCATTTTTCTACCCCATTTACATATAAAGTTTATTAAATTTGGAGCTGCGGTTATTAAGTTATGAATTAAAGCATTTTAACATATTATTAGAGCAAATTTAATCAAACAACATTTTAAATATTTTAAACATGCATGAAAGTTGGATATTATGAATCTATATGCAATTCTAAGCATTTTTCATATTTGAAGTTTTTACAAATGATGCATGGTTATATAGTTATTAAATGCATGGACTTGAAGGGCTTTTCTGCAAAACAGCAGTCTCTGGATAAATAGGAAAATCGCAGATCTGCAAAAAAACATATGTGGGCCGAATCTGGAACAGGGGCTGAACAGGGCAGGCGCTGGGGTGCAGCTACCACGGGCCACTGGGCCGAATCTGGAGAGGAAGCGGCCCACAGGGGGGGCTAGAGGCAGCGATCTGGCCCATCCGGGCGGCCACGCATGGACGAACGAGCGGGCAAGTGAGCTCCTTTGCTCGTCAGGAAGCAGAGCAGCAACGGTTCAAGCAAGTGAAGTAGGGGAGCGGCAGCGCGATGCAGGGGGCGCGGTGCACCAACGAGGACCTGCCGGATCTGGCGGGGCGGCAGGAGCACGGGGACGGCGGAGCTCCGGCGGAGGTTACAGCTCCAGGCGGCGGAGGAGGCACGGCAGCGCGAGAGAGGTCATTGAGCGCGTTCGGCTTCGAACGAGCAGGCGAAGCAGGGGACTTGGGGAGGAGCGGGCAGCGGACAGCGGGAACGGGGCGGCGGCTTGGTCATCGGCGCGGACGACGAGGCCCTGAGATGCTGATGAGGCGGCCGTCCGAGCGGGAAGACGAGTTCGTGGTCGTGCGCTGCAGCGGGGCGCTCGTCTCCTGTGCGGCTCGGGCGTGAGGGGGGTTAGGCGGTCGAGGAAGCAGGGGCCTGTCTGGGTGGCCTAAAGATCGAGGTCGTCGTCGGGTTCGGGCGTCCAAGGCGGTTCCAGCGTACCTGAGAGAGAGGAAGAAGGACCGGCATGAGAGAGAGGGAGACCAAGGAGGAAAAGGAAGAAGAAGGGGAAGGGGATGTCGGTGTTGCTGCTGGTATCGTCGGCGGCAAGCTCTGACATGGGCGGAGGCCATCGGGCACGGGAGTGGTCTCGGGGATGTGCTCGTGGAGGGGGAACGCGGGGCCATGGGCAGAGGAGTTGTGGATCTCGTAGATTGAGGGAAGGAGGCTGGTTCGGTGGATTGGATCGAGGTGGAATGAGGGGATCCCGAGGAAGAAAGGTAGGTGGCGGCGACGGGTGGATGGGACAAGATCCCTAGAAATTAGGGTTAGACTGATATTTATATCAGATGAATTTAGGTTAGGGGCTAACTCGTCCCACCGATCGCAATCAAACGATCATGAATAAATAGCTAGGGAGTCCAAATGAGAAACCGATGACGATTTAGGGATGTTTGGGGATGATTCAGACCCAACGGTGACGACTGTCCGGGTTGAGTTTGGGGGAGTTTCGGACGCGCGAGAGGGTCTGAGAACTATGCGGAGAGGGGGGTCCGACAAAAGGCCACGGAGGCAAGGGGGTTAGGAGGGGTTTTCGGAGCCTCCGATCGCGACCGATGGATCCGATCAAGAGGGGGGATAGGTAGGCCTAGGTGGGCTGGTTGTGACTGTGTAGGAGGCCGAGGGCTGCGGGAGAGAAGAGAGAGAGGCCCGACATGGTTTTCGGAGACCGAAAACGTCCGACGAAAAGACCGGTTACTATTGTCGCTATATTTATCCGTTGGGGCATCAAACGAACTCCGAACGCGAGGAAACTTGGCATGCGGCCTACCTACAATGAAACAACATCGCATGCCAACTTTCATCCCATTCCGAGAACATTTTCCGGTCACTTATAAAATACTATTTCGGACGTGCCGCGGGCGCGTGGAAGTGTGTCAGGGCTCAGAACGGACAACGGACGGAACTGGGGAACCCAAACGGATACAAGTTTCGAAAACATGCAGATGCAATGCGGATGATGACATGGCAAGATGCAACATGCAAGCGAATGACAAGGCCACAACAGCGAATAACTGGAAGACACCTGGCGCATCGGTCTCGGGGCGTCACAACGACATATTCCCCGCCCCCGCGCATGGACGTCGACCCTGCTAGCACATCCGCACACGCGAAGCTCCGCATTAGAGCTCCACCCCTAGTGATGGTGCTCATCCACCTACTGCCTGCAAAGAGGAACCCGTCATGGATGGCGGCTCCTTGGTCGAGCTGGACGGTAGTGGCCCAGAGCGCGGTGGTCTAGGCGCACACAGAGGAAGACGTGGGGATCTACTTCTAGAACGGTAGCCTCCACCTCAAGTCGTCGTCCACATCTCCACTGCAACTTCCGCCGCCATCCTTCTCTCTCCCGCCACTATCACCGAGCACAGCATCGGGGCTCATTGGCCACCACTTCCACCTTGAGGACCATCCCACCGCCAGCCTTCATTGGAACACATCATCGTCCTCATCTCCATCGCGTCCGTTCTTGCACACCCAACCTCCATGTCGAGTATGACTATGCCCCCACCTCCCTTGTCGCACCTCTACCTCCAGTGAATTAGGACGGCGCCACCCCCTCCTCGGTCAATGTGTCGTCATTCCCCTTGAACAGCATGTCACATCGACAATTGCCACCTTGTCCTCCTCGATGTCTGCCATGATGATGGTTGTGGGGGATTTGGTTAGGGGTGAGTTGATTAAGACGGAAACGGGAAATGAGTGGGATGGGATTGATGGAAATATGCCATAGAGGCAATAGTAAAGTTGTTATTATTATATTCCCTTATTCATGAAAAAGGTTTATTATTCATGTTAGAATTGTATTGATCTGAAACTTAAATACATGTGTGGATACATACACAAATACCATGTCCCTAGTAAGCCTCTACTAGACTAGCTCGTTGATCAAAGATGGTTAAGGTTTCCTAACCATGGACATGTGTTGTCACTTGGTAACGGGATCACAACATTAGGAGAATTATGTGATGGACAAGACCCATCCGTTAGCTTAGCATATGATCGCTCAGTTTATTGCTACTGCTTTCTTAATGTCAAATACATATTCCTTTGACTATGAGATCATGCAACTCCCGGATATCGGAGGAATACCTTGTGTGCCATCAAACGTCACAACATAATTGGATGATCATAAAGATGCTCTATAGGTATCTCCGAAGGTGTCTCTTGAGTTGGCATGGATCGAGATTGGGATTTGTCACTCCGTGTATCGAAGAGGTATCTCTGGGCCCTCTCGGTAATACACATCACAAGAAGCTTGCAAGTAAAGTGACTAAGGAGTTAGTTACGAGATGATGTATTACGGAACAACTAAAGAGACTTTTCGGTAATGATATTGGACAAGGTATGAAGATACCGACGATCAAATCTCGGGCAAAGTAACATACCGCCAGGCAAAGGGAATTACGTATGTTGTCATAAGGTTCCACCTATAATGATTTCGTAGAATATGTCGGAACCAATATGGGCATCCAGGTTCCGCTATTGGTTATTGACTGGAGAGGCGTCTCGGTCATGTCTACATCATGCTCGAACCCGTAAGGTCCGCACGCTTAACGTTTGTTGACGATATAGTATATATGAGTTATGTGAGTTGATGACCGAATGTTGTTCAGAGTCCTGGATGAGATCACTGACATGACGAGGAGCTCCAGAATGGTCCGAAGGTAAAGATTGATATATAGGACGATGCTATTCAGTCATCGGAAAGGTTTCAGAATGTATCGGGTAGTCATTGCTTCACCGGAAGGGGTTCCGGGAGGCTCCAGGAGGTTAATGGGCCATATGGGCCAAGAGAGGGGGGCACACCAGCCCATAAGGGGCTGGCACGCCCCACCTCTAGGCCGTTGGCCCTATGGATGGTAAGGGGGAGGGCTAGCCCCTCCCGCCTTCCCTCCACCTAAGCGGAAGGAAAGGGGGGGTGCCACCCCCTCCTACCTTCCTCCCGTGCGCCCAAGAAGGGGGGTGTGGCCAGGGCAGGGGCCAAGGGTGACCTCTAGCCCCCTTGGGGTTGCTCTAGGTTCCTTTCCCTCCTCTCCCCACCTATATATATATGTGTGTGGAGGGAGTGGGGCAACACACACCACGATCCCCAAGCCATGTGCGGCGCCCCTCTCCCTCTAGTTCATCGTTGGCCATATTTTTGTAGTGCTTGGCGAAGCCCTGAGGAGATAGTTGCATCACCACCGTCACCATGCTATCGTGCTGCTAGAACTCATCTACTACTTCGCCCGTCTTGCTGGATCAAGAAGGCAAGGACGTCATCGAGCTAAACGTGTGCTGAACCCGGAGGTGTCGTGCTTTCGGTACTTGATCGGGCGGATTGTGAAAGTGTACGACTACATCAACCGCGTTGATAAACGCTTCCACTAAACAGTCTACGAGGGTATGTAGACACACTCTCCCCTCCTGTAGCTATGCATCTCCATGGATAGATCTTGCGTGTGCGTAGAAATTTTTTGTTTTCCATGCAACGTTACCCAACAGTGGCATCTGAGCTAGGTCTATGCGTAGGTGATATGCACGAGTAGAACATAAAGGAGTTGTGGGCGGTGATGGTCATACTGCTTACCACCAACGTCTTATTTTGATTCGGCGGTATTGTGGGATGAAGCGGCCCGGACCAACCTTACATGTCCATGCACATGAAACCGGTTCCACCGACTGACGTGCAACTTGTTTTGCATAAAGGTGGCTGGTGGGTGTCTATTTCTCCTACTTTAGTTGAATTGAATTTGACTACGGCCGGTCCTTGAAGAAGGGTAAACCACAAACTTGATGAATCACCGTTGTGGTTTTTGCGTAGGTAAGAATGGTTCTTGCTAGTTTCCCGTAGCAGCCACGTAAAACTTGCAACAACAAAGTAGAGAACGTCTAACTTGTTTTTGCAGGGTATGATGTGATGTGATATGGTCAAGATGTGATGTGATATACGTTGTTGTATGAGATGATCATGTTTTGTAATATCGACAACTAGCAGGAGCCTTAGGATTGTCTCTTAATTATTATATGAAATGCAAGCACCATGTAATTGCTTTACTTTATCACTATGCGTTAGCAATAGTTGGCGAGACGACCCAGACACAACGATGGAGATCAAGGTGTCGAGCTGATGATGATGGAGTTCATGACGATGCTTTGGAGATGGAGACTAAGAGCACAAGATGATGATGGCCATATCATGTCACATATTTTGATTGCATGTGATGTTTTTCCTTTATGCATCTTATTTTGCTTAGAATAGCGGTAGCATTATAAGATGATCCCTTCACTAAATTTCAAGATAAAAGTGATTTCCCCGAGTATGCACCATTGCCAAAGTTCGTCGTTTCGAAGCACCTCGTGATGATCAGGTGTGATAGACTCTACATTCACATAAAACGGGTGTAAGACAGTTTTGCACATGCAGAATACTTGGGTTAAACTTGACGAGCCTTGCATGTATAGACATGGTCTCCAAACACTGGAGACCGAAAGGTCGAACATGAGTCATATAGTAGAGATGTTCACCATTGATGACTACCCCATCTCACATGATGATCGGACATGGGTTACTTGATTTGGATCATGTATCACTTAGATAACTTGAGGGATATTAATTTAACTGGGAGTTCATTAGTAATTTGATTAATTGAACTTAATTTATCATGAACTTAGTCTTAATAGTTTTTGCATATCTATGTTGTAGATCAATGGCCCGTGCTACCACTCCCTTGAATTTTAATGTGTTCCTAGAGAAAGCTACGTTGAAAGATGATGGTAGAAACTACACGGACTAGGTCCATAACTTGAGGACTATCCTCACTGCCGCACATAAGAATTATGTCCTTGATGCACCGCTAGGTGACAGACCTACTACAAGAGCTACTGCAGATGTTATGAATGTATGGCAGACTCGATCTGATGAGACAACTCAATAGTTCAGTGTGCCATGCTTTACGGCTTAGAACCAGGACTTCAAATATGTTTTGAACGTCACAGAGCATATCAGATGTTCCAAGAGCTGAAGTTGATATTTCAAGCTAATGCCCGGGTTGAGAGATATGAAGTCTCCAACAAGTTCTATAGCTACAAGATGCAGGAGAACAGTTCTGTCAGTGAACACATACTCGAAATCTCTGGTTATCATAACCACTTCACTTGGCTGGGAATATATCTTCTAGTTGAGAGTGTTATTGACAGAGTTCTTCAGTCACTACCACCAAGCTACAAAGGCTTCGTGATGAACTATAATATGGAAGGGATGACGAAAATGATTCTTGAGCTCTTCGCAATGCTTAATCCGCGGAGGTAGAAATCAGGAAGGAGCATCAAGTGTTGATGGTTAGCTAGACCACTAGTTTCAAGGAAAAGGGTACGGGAAAGAAAGGGAACTTCAAGAAGAATGGAAAGCAAGTTATCGGTCCCGTGAAGAAACCCAAAGCTAGACCCAAGCCTGAAATGGAGTGCTTCTACTGTAAAGGGAATGGTCACTGGAAGCGGAACTGCCCCAAATACTTGGCGGATAAGAAGGATGGCAAAGTGAACAAAGGTATATTTGATGTACATGTTATTGATGTGTACCTTACTAATGCTCATAGTAGCGCCTGGGTTTTTGATAGTGGTTCGGTTGCTTATATTTGTAACTTGAAATAGGAGCTGCGGCATAAACGAAGATTGGCTAAGGACGAGGTGACGATGCGCGTCGGGAATGGTTCCAAGGTCGATGTGATCGCCATCAGCACGCTACCTCTACATATACCTTCGGGATTAGTTTTAGACCTCAATAATTGTTATTTGGTGCTAGCGTTGGGCATGGACATTATATCTGGATCTTGTTTAATGTGAGACGGTTATTCATTTAAGTCAGAGAACAATGGTTGTTCTATTTATATCAGTAATATCTTTTAGGGTCATGCACCTTTGATGAATGGTCTATTCTTGTTGAATCTCGATCGCAGTGATACACATATTCATAACCGTACTTTATTGGATATGGTGCGATCTATGATGTCATTTGATGAATGAGATCACATCATTAGAGAATGATGTGATGGACAAGACCCATCCGTTAGCTTAGCATAATGATCGTTTAGTTTTATTACTATTGCTTTCTTCATGACTTATACATATTCCTCTGACTATGAGATTATGCAACTCCCGAATACCGGAGGAACACTTTGTGTGCTATCAAATGTCACAACATAACAGGGTGATTATAAAGATGCTCTACATGTGTCTCTGATGGTGTTTGTTGAGTTGGCATAGATCGAGATTAGGACTTGTCACTCCGAGTATCGGAGAGGTATCTCTGGGCCCTCTCGGTAATGCACATCACTATAAGCCTTGCAAGCAATGTGACTAATGAGTTAGTTACGGGATGATGCATTACAGAACAAGTAAAGAGACTTGCCAGTAACGAGATTGAACTAGGTATGAAGATACCGACGATCGAATCTCGGGCAAGTAACATACCGATGACAAAGGGAATAATGTATGTTGTTATGCGGTTTGATCGATAAAGATCTTCGTAGAATATGTAGGTGCCAATATGAGCATCCAGGTTCCACTATTGGTTATTGACTAGAGATGTGTCTCGGTCATGTCTACATAGTTCTTGAACCCGTAGGGTCCGCACACTTAATGTTCGATGACTATTTGTATTATGAGTTATGTGATTTGATGACCGAAGTTTGTTTGGAGTCCTGGATGAGATCACGGACATGACGAGGAGTCTCGAAATGGTCGAGAGGTAAAGATTGATATATTGGAAGGTTATATACGGACACCGGAATGGTTCTGATAAGGTTCAGGGATTTTTCGGAGTACCAGGAGGCTACCGGAACCCCCCGGGAAAGTGATTGGGCATATTGGGCCTTAGTGGAGGAGAAGAGGCAGGCCACGTGAGGAGGCCCCCCCCCATGCCCAAACCGAATTAGACTAGGGGAGGGGGCGTGACCCCCTCTTTCCTTCTCCCTCTCTCTCCCTTCCCCTTTCCCTCTCCGGTGGAAGGAAGGAGGAGGCGAATCCTACTTGGACTAGGAGTCCAAGAAGGACTTCCCCCTTGGCACACCCTCCTTGGCCGCTGGCCTCCTCCTCCCCGTCCTTTATATACGTGGCCAGGGGGCACCCCAAAGCACAACAGACAATCTCTTAGCTGTGTGTGGTGCCCCCTCCATAGTTTAACACCTCGGTCATATCGTCGTAGTGCTTAGGCGAAGCCCTGCGCCAGTAACTTCATCATCACCGTCGTCATGCCGTCGTGCCAATGAAAATCTCCCTCGTCCTCAACTGGATCAAGTGCTCGAGGGACGTCATCATGCTGAACACGGAGGTGCCGTACGTTTGGTACTTGGATCGGTTGGATCGTGAAGACGTTCGACTACATCAATCGCTTTACTAAACGCTTCCGCTTTCGGTCTACGAGGGTGCATGATCATAGGAATTTTTTTGAATTACTACGTTCCCCAATAATGGTATCAGAGCTAGGTCTATGCGTAGATGATATATGCACGAGTAGAACACAATGAGTTGTGGGCGATAATAGTCATACTACTTACCACCAACGTCTTACTTTGATTTGGCGGTATTATTGGATGAAGCGGCCCGGACCGACATTACATGAATGCGTTCATGAGACTGGTTCTACCGATGTGCTTCGCACACAGGTGGCTGGCGGGTGTCTGTTTCTCCAACTTTAGTTGAATCGAGTTTGACTATGGCCGATCCTTGTTGAAGGTTAAAACAACACACTTGATGAAAAATCATTGTGGTTTTGATGTGTAGGTAAGGATGGTTCTTGCTAGAAGCCCGTAGCAGCCACGTAAAACTTGCAACAACAAAATAGAGGACGTCTAACTTGTCTTTGCAGGGCATGTTGTGATGTGATATGGTCAAGAGGTGATGAGATATAAATTGTTGTATGAGATGATCATGTTTTGTAAAAGCTATTGGCAGCTGGCAGGAGCCTTATGGTTGTCGCTTTATTGTATGAAATACAATCGCCATGTAATTGCTTTACTTTATCACTAAGCGGTAGCGATAGTCGTAGAAGCAATAGTTGGCGAGACGACAAGGACGCTACGATGGAGATCAAGGTGTCAAGCCGGTGACGATGGAAATCATGACGGTGCTTTGGAGATGGAGATCAAAGGCACAAGATGATGATGGCCATATCATGTCACATATTTTGATTGCATGTGATGTTTATCCTTTATGCAACTTATTTTGCTTAGTACAGCGGTAGCATTATAAGATGATCCCTCACTAAATTTCAAGGAATAAGTGTTCTCCCTGAGTATGCATCGTTGCTACAGTTCGTCACGCCGAGACACCATGTGATGATCGGGTGTGATAAGCTCTACGTTCACATTCAACGAGTGCAAGCCAGTTTTGCACGTGCAGAATACTCGGGTTAAACTTGACGATCCTAGCATATGCTGATATGGCCTCGGAACACTGAGACCGAAAGGTTGAACGTGAATCATATAGTAGATATGATCAACATAGTGATGTTCACCATTGAAAACTACTCCATCTCACATGATGATCGGACATGGTTTAGTTGATATGGATCACGTGATCATTTAGATGACTAGAGGTATGTCTATCTAAGTGGGAGTTCTTAAGTAATATGATTAATTGAACTTTAATTTATCATGAACTTAGTACCTGATAGGTTTTGCATGTCTATGTTGTTGTAGATCAATGGCACGTGCTACCATTCCTTTGAATTTTAATGTGTTCCTAGAGAAAGCTAAGTTGAAAGATGATGGTATACACGGACTGGGTCCGTAACTTTAGGATTATCCTCATTGCTGCATAGAAGAATTATGTCCTGGAAGCACTGCTAGGTGCAAGACCCACTGCACGAGTAACTTCGGACGTTATGAACGTATGGCAGAGCAAAGCTGATGAGTACTTCATAGTTCAGTGTGCCATGCTTTATGGCTTAGAATCGGGACTTCAAAGATGTTTTGAACGTCATGGAGCATATGAGATGTTCCAGGATTTGAAGTTAATATTTCAAGCAAATGCCCGAGTTGAGAGATATGAAGTATCCAACAAGTTCTATAGCTGCAAAATGGTGGAGAATAGTTATGTCAGTGAACACATACTCAGAATGTGTGGGTACCACAACCACTTGACTCAGCTCGGAGTTAATCTTCCTGATGATAGTGTCATTGGCAGAGTTCTTCAATCACTGCCACCAAGCTATAAAGCTTCGTGATGAACTATAATATGCAAGGGATGGAAAAGACAATTCCCGAGATCTTCGCGATGCTAAAGGCTGCGGAGGTAGAAATCAAGAAGGACCATCAAGTATTGATGGTGAACAAGACCACTAGTTTCAAGAAAAAGGGTAAAGGGAAGAAGGGGAACTTCAAGAAGAACAGCAAGCCAGTTGCTGCTCAAGGGAAGAAGCCCAAGTCTAGACCTAAGCCTGAGACTGAGTGCTTCTACTGTAAAGGGACTCGTCACTGGAAGCGGAACTGCCCCAAGTATTTGGCGGATAAGAAGGATGGCAAAGTGAGAGGTATATTTGATATACATGTTATTGATGTGTACCTTACTAATGCTCGTAGTAGCGCCTGGGTATTTGATACTGGTTTTGTTTCTCATATTTGCAACTCAAAACAGGGGCTATTGATTAAACGATGATTGGCTAAGGACGAGGTGACGGTGTGCATGGGAAATGGTTCCAAAGTTGATGTGATCGCCGTCGGCACGCTACCTCTACATCTACCGTCGGGATTAGTTTTAGACCTACATAATTGTTATTTGATGCCAGCGTTGAGCATGAACATTATATCTGGACCTTGTTTAATGTGAGACGGTTATTCATTTAAATCAGAGAACAATGATTGTTCTATTTATATGAGTAATATCTTTTATGGTCATGCACCCTTGATCAGTGGTCTATTTTTGTTGAATCTTGATTGTAGTGATACACATATTCATTATATTGAAGCCAGAAGATGCAAAGTTAATAATGATAGTGCAACTTATTTGTGGCATTGCCGTTTAGGTCATATTGGTGTAAAGTGCATGAAGAAACTCCATGCTGATGGGCTTTTGGAATCACTTGATTATGAATCACTTGATGCTTGCGAACCATGCCTCATGGGCAAGATGACTAAGACTCCGTTCTCCAGAACAATGGAGTGAGAAACTGACTTATTGGAAATAATACATACTGATGTATGCGGTCCGATGAGTGTTGAGGCTCGAGGCTGGCATCGTTATTTTCTAACCTTCACAAGTGATTTGAATAGATATGGGTATATCTACTTAATGAAACAAAAGTCTGAAACATTTGAAAAGTTCAAAGAATTTCAGAGTAAAGTGGAAAATCATTGTAACAAGAAATAAAAGTTTCTACGATCTGATCGTGGAGGTGAGTTATGAGTTTGGTCTTCATTTGAAACGATGTGGAATAGTTTCGCAACTCACGCCACGTGGAACACCACAGCGTAATGGTGTGTCTGAACGTCGGAACCGTACTTTATTGGATATGGTGCAATCTATGATGTCTCTTACCGATTTACCACTATCATTTTGGGGTTATGCTTTAGAAACGGCTTCATTCACGTTAAATAGGGCACCATCTAAATCCGTTGAGACGAAACCATACGAATTGTGGTTTGGCAAGAAACCTAAGTTGTCGTTTCTTAAAGTTTGGGGCTGCGATGCTTATGTGAAAAAGCTTCAACCTGATAAGCTCGAACCCAAATCGGAGACATGTGTCCTCATAGGATACCCAAAGGAAACTATTGGCTACACCTTCTATCACAGATTCGAAGGAAAGACATTCGTTGCTAAGAATGGATCCTTTCTAGAGAAGGATTTTCTCTCGAAAGAAGTGATTGGGAGGAAAGTAGAACTTGATGAGGTAATTGTACCTTCTCATGAATTGGAAAGTGGTTCATCACATAAATCAGTTCCTGTGATTCCTACACCAATTAGTGAGGAAGCTAATGATGATGATCATGAAACTTCATATCAATTTACTACCGAACCTCGTAGGTCAAACAGAGTACGATCCGCACCAGAGTGGTATGGTAAACCTGTTCTGGAGGTCATGTTACTTGACCATGACGAACCTACGAACTATGAGGAAGCGATGATGAGCCCAGATTCCGCGAAATGGCTTGAGGCCATGAAATCTGAGATGGGTTCCATGTATGAGAACAAAGTGTGGACTTTGGTTGACTTGCCCGATGATTGGCAAGCAATAGAGAATAAATGGATTTTTAAGAAGAAGACTGACGCTGGCGGTAATGTTACTATCTACAAAGCTCGACTTGTCACGAAAGGTTTTCAACAAGTTCAAGGAGTCAACTACGATGAGACCTTCTCACCTGTAGCGATGCCTAAATCTATCTGAATCATGTTAGCAATTGCCGCATTTTATGATTATGAAATTTGGCAAATGGATGTCAAAACTGCATTCCTTAATGGATATCTTAAGGAAGAGTTGTATATGATGCAACCAAAAGGTTTTGTCGATCCAAAAGGTGCTAACAAACTGTGCAAGCTCCAGTGGTCCATTTATGGACTGGTGCAAGCCTCTCGGAGTTGGAATATGCGCTTTGATAGTGTGATCAAAGCATATGGTTTTATACAGACTTTTGGAGAAGCCTGTATTTACAAGAAAGTGAGTGGGAGCTCTTTAGCATTTCTAATATTATATGTGGATGACATATTGTTGATTGGAAATAATACAGAATTTCTGGATAGCATAAAAGGATACTTGGATAAGAATTTTTCAATGAAAGACCTCGGTGAAGCTGCTTATATATTGGGCATCGAGATCTATAGAGATAGATCAAGACGCTTAATTGGACTTTCACAAAGCACATACCTTGATAAAGTTTTGAAGAAGTTCAAAATGGATCAGTCAAAAAAGGGTTCTTTCCTGTGTTACAAGGTGTGAAGTTGAGTCGACTCAATGCCCGACCACTGCAGAAGATAGAGAGAAAATGAAAGTCATTCCCTATGCCTCAGCCATAGGTTCTATCATGTATGCAATGTTGTGTACTAGACCTGATGTGTGCCTTTCTATAAGTTTAGCAGGGAGGTACCAAAGTAATCAAGGAGTGGATAACTGGAAAGCGGTCAAGAACATTCTGAAATACCCGAAAAGGACTAAGGATATGTTTCTCGTTTATGGAGGTGACAAAGAGCATGTCGTAAATGGTTATGTCGATGCAAGCTTTGACACTGATCCAGATGACTCTAAGTCACAAACCGGATACGTGTTTATATTGAATGGTGGAGCTGTTTATTGGTGCAGTTCCAAGCAGAGCGTCGTGGCAGGATCTACGTGTGAAGCGGAGTACATAGCTGCTTCAGAAGCAGCAAATGAAGGAGTCTAGATGAAGGAGTTCATATCTGATCTAGGTGTAATACCTAGTGCATCAGGTCCAATGAAAATCTTTTGTGACAATACTGGAGCAATTGCCTTGGCGAAGGAATCCAGATTTCACAAGAGAACCAAACACATCAAGAGACGCTTCAATTCCGTCCGCGATCAAGTCAAGGAGGGAGACATAGAAATTTGCAAGATACATACGGATCTAAATGTTGCAGACCCGTTGACTAAGCCTCTCTCACAAGAAAAACACGATCAACACCAAGACTCCATGGGTGTTAGAATCATTACTATGTAATCAAGATTATTGACTCTAGTGCAAGTGGGAGACTGAAGGAAATATGCCCTAGAGGCAATAATAAAGTTGTTATTTATATTTCCTTATATCATGATAAATGTTTACTATTCATGGTAGAATTGTATTAACCAGAAACTTAGTACATGTGTGAATACATTGACAAACAGAGTGTCCCTAGTATGCCTCTACTAGACTAGCTCGTTAATAAAAGATGGTTAAGTTTCCCGACCATAGGCATGTGTTGTCATTTGATGAACGAGATCACATCATTAGAGAATGATGTGATCGTTTAGTTTTATTGCTATTGCTTTCTTCATGACTTATACATATTCCTCTAACTATGAGATTATGCAACTCCCGAATATTGGAGGAACACTTTGTGTGCTATCAAACGTCACAATGTAACTGGGTGATTATAAAGATGCTCTAAAGGTGTCTCCGATGGTGTTTGTTCAGTTGGCATAGATAGAGATTAGGATTTGTCACTCCGAGTATCGGAGCGATATCTTTGGGCCCTCTCGGTCATGCACATCACTATAAGCCTTGCAAGCAATGTGACTAATGAGTTAGTTACGGGATGATGCATTACGGAACGAGTAAGGAGACTTGCCAGTAATGAGATTGAACTAGGTATGAAGATACCGACGATCAAATCTCGGGCAAGTAACATACCGATGACAAAGGGAATAACGTATGTTGTTATGCGGTTTGACCAATAAAGATCTTCGTAGAATATGTAGGAGCCAATATGAGCATCCAAGTTCCGCTATTGATTATTGACCGAAGATGTGTCTCGTTCATGTCTACGTAGTTCTCGAACCCGCAGGATCCGCACGCTTAACGTTCGATGACAATTTGTATTATGAGTTATGTGATTTCATGACCGAAGTTTGTTCGGAGTCTTGAAATGGTCGATGGGTAAAGATTGATATATTGGAAGGTTATATACGGACACCGGAATGGTTCTGATAAGGTTCGGGGATTTTTCGGAGTGCGGGAGGCTACCGGACCCCCCACCCCCCGTGAAAGTTATTGGGCCTATTGGGCCTTAGTGGAGGAGAGGAGGCAGGCCACATGAGGAGGCATGCACCCCCCCTTGCCCAAACCGAATTGGACTAGGGGAGGGGGCGTGGCCCCCTCTTTCCTTCTCCCTCTCTCTCCCTTCCCCTTTCCCTCTCCGGTGGTAGCAAGGAGGGGGCCGAATCCTACTTGGACTAGGAGTCCAAGTAGGACTCCCCCCTTGGCGCGCCCTCCTTGGCCGCCGGCCTCCACATCCCCCTCCTTTATATACGTGGCCAGGGGGCACTTCAAAGCACAACAGACAATCTCTTAGCTGTGTGCAGTGCTCCCCTCCATAGTTTAACACCTCGGTCATATCATGGTAGTGCTTAGGCGAAGCCTGCGCCGGTAACTTCATCATCACCGTCGTCACACCGTCGTGCCGGTGAAACTCTCCCTCGTCCTCAACTAGATCAAGAGCTCTAGAGACGTCATCGTGCTGAACGTGTGCTGAACATGGAGGTGCCGTACGTTTGGTACTTGGATCGGTTGGGTCGTGAAGACGTTCGACTATATCAACCACGTTACTAAATGCTTCCGCTTTCGGTCTACATGGGTACGTGGACACACACTCCCGTCTTGTTGTTATGCTTCTCCTAAATAGATCTTGCGTGAGCGTAAGAATTTTTTTTAATTACTATGTTCCCCAACAGTGGTATCAGAGCTAGGTCTATGCGTAGATGATATATGCACAATTAGAACACAATGAGTTGTGGGCAATAATTGTCATACTACTTACCACTAACTTCTTACTTTGATTTGGCGGTATTGTTTGATGAACACGATGAGTTGTGGGCGTTAATAGCCATTTTTTACTGGAGAGTGTGATTAGGTTGATTCTTTTTGTAGAGGATTAATATACAAATTCCTCACGTCCACCAATTTATTTCAGAATTTTTGGGGTTACAGAAGTATTCGAAAACTACATATTACTATAGACTATTCTGTTTTTGATAGATTCTGTTTTTCGTGTGTTGTTTGCTTATTTTGATGAATCTATGGCTAGTATCGGGGGGTATGAACCATATAGAAGTTGCAATACAATAGGTTTAACACCAATATAAATAAAGAATGAGTTCATTACAGTACCTTGAAGTGGTGGTTTGTTTTCTTATACTAACGGAGCTCATGAGATTTTCTGTTGAAGTTTTGTGTTGTGAAGTTTTCAAGTTTTCGGTAAAGATTTGATGGATTTTGGAACATGGAGTGGCAAGAGCCTAAGCTTTGGGATGCCCAAGGCACCCCAAGGTAAAATTAAAGGACAACCAAAAGCCTAAGCTTGGGGATGCCCCGGAAGGCATCCCCTCTTTCGTCTTCATCCATCGGTAACTTTACTTGAGGATATATTTTTATCCACCACATGATATGCGTTTTGCTTGGAGCGTCTTGTATGATTTGAGTCTTTGCTTTTTAGTTTACCACAATCATCCTTGTTGTACACACCTTTTGGGAGATACATACATGAATTGGAATTTATTAGAATACTATATGTGCTTCACTTATATCTTTTGAGCTAGATAATTTTGATTTGCTTCACTTATATCTTTTTAGAGCACAGTGGTGGTTTTATTTTATAGAAATTATTGATCTCTCATGCTTCACTTATATTAGTTTAAGAGTCTTTAGAACAGCATGATAATTTGCTTTGGTTATAAAATTAGTCCTAATATGATAGGCATCGAGGATGGGTATAATAAAAACTATCATAAAAAGTGCATTGAATACTATGAGAAGTTTGATACTTGATGATTTTTTTTTAAATATGAAGATGGTGATATTAGAGTCATGCTAGTTGAGTAGTTGTGAATTTGAGAAATACTTGTGTTAAAGTTTGTGATTCCCGTAGCATGCACGTATGGTGAACCGTTATGTGATGAAGTCGGAGCATGATTTATTTATTGACTGTCTTCCTTATGAGTGGTGGTCGGGGATGAACGATGGTCTTTTCCTACCAATCTATCCCCATAGGAGCATGTGCGTAGTACGTTGTTTAGATAACTAATAGATTTTTGCAATAAGTATGTGAGTTCTTTATGACTAATGTTGAGTCCATGGATTATACGCACTCTCACCCTTCCACCATTGCAAGCCTCTCTAGTACCGTGCAACTTTCGCCAGTACCATAAACCCACCATATACTTTCCTCAAAACAGCCACCATACCTACCTATTATGGCATTTCCATAGCCATTCCGAGATATATTGCCGTGCAACCTACCACCGTTCCGTTTATTATGACACGCTTCATCATTGTCGTATTGCTTTGCATGATCATGCAGTTGACATCGTATTTGTGGCAAATCCACCTTCATAATTCTTTCATACATGTCACTCATGAGTCATTTCACATCCCGGTACACCGCCGGAGGCATTCACATAGAGTCATATTTTGTTCTAAGTATCGAGTTGTAATTCTTGAGTTGTAAGTAAATAAAAGTGTGATGATCATTATTATTAGAGCATTGTCCCAAGTGAGGAAATGATGATGGAGACTATGATTCCCCCACAAGTCAGGATGAGATTCCAGATGGAAAAAAAAAGAAAAAAAGAGGCCATAAAAAAGAGAGAGAAAGGCCCAAATAAAAAATGAGAGAAAAAGAGAGAAGGGACAATGTTACTATCCTTTTACCACACTTGTGCTTCAAAGTAGCACCATGATCTTCATGATAGAGAGTCTCCTATGTTGTCACTTTCATATACTAGTGGGAATTTCATATTATAGGACTTGGCTTGTATATTCCAATGATGGGCTTCCTCAAAATGCCCTAGGTCTTCGTGAGCAAGCGAGTTGGATGCACACCCACTTAGTTTCTTTTGTTGAGATTTCATACACTTATAGCTCTAGGGCATCCGTTGCATGGCAATCCCTACTCACTCACATTGATATCTATTGATGGGCATCTCCATAGCCCGCTGATACGCCTAGTTGATGTGAGACTATCTTCTCCTTTTTGTCTTCTCCACAACCACCATTCTATTCCACCTATAGTGATATATCCATGGCTCACACTCATATATTGCGTGAAGATTGAAAAAGCTTGAGAACATCAAAAGTATGAAACAATTGCTTGGCTTGTCATCGGGGTTGTGCATGATTTAAATATTTTGTGTGGTGAAGATGGAGCATAGCCATACTATATGATTTTGTAGGGATAACTTTCTTTGGCCATGTTATTTTGAGAAGACATGATTGCTTTATTAGTATGCTTGAAGTATTATTATTTCTATGTCAACATTAAACTTTTGTCTTGAATCTTTCGGATCTGAACAATCATGCCACAATAAAGAAAATAACATTGAGAATTATGCTAGGTAGAATTCCACATCAAAAAATTCTGTTTTTATCATTTACCTACTCGAGGACGAGCAGGAATTAAGCTTGGGGATGCTTGATACGTCTCCAATGTATCTACAATTTTTGATTGTTCCATGGTATTATATTATCTGTTTTGGATGTTTAATGGGCTTTAATTTACCTTTTTATATTGTTTTTTGGACTAACCTACTAACCAAAGGCCCAGTGCAAATTGTTGTTTTTGCCTATTTCAGTGTTTCGTAGAAAAGGAATATCAAACCAAATCCAAATGGAATGAAACCTTCGGGAGAGTTATTTTTGGAACAAATGTGATCCAGGAGACTTGGAGTGGTCGTCAAGAAAGAAGCAAGGAGGCCACGAGGCAGGGGGCGCCCAGGGGGGAAGGCGCGCCCCCAGCCTCGTGGGCCTCTCGTAGCTCCATCAACATACTTCTTCCTCCTATATATACCCATATACCCCGAAAACATCTAGGAGCACCACGAAACCCTATTTCCACCGCCGCAACCTTCTGTACCCGTGAGATCCCATCTTGGGGCCTTTTCCGGCGCTCCGCCGGAAGGGGAGTCGATCACGGAGGGTTTCTACATCAACACCATAGCCTCTCCAATGATGTGTGAGTAGTTTACCACGGACCTTTGGGTCCATAGTTATTAGCTAGATGGCTTCTTCTCTCTCTTTGGATCTCAATACAAAGTTCTCCTCGATTCTCTTGGAGATCTATTTGATGTAATTCTTTTTGCGGTGTGTTTGTCGTGATCCGATGAATTGTGGGTTTATGATCAAGATTATCTATGGAAAATATTTGATTCTTCTCTGAAATCTTTTATGCATGATTTAAATATCTTTGCAAGTCTCTTCGAGTTATCAGTTTGGTTTGGCCTACTAGATTGATCGTTCTTGCAATGGGAGAAGTTCTTAGCTTTGGGTTCAATCTTGTGGTGTCCTTTCCCAGTGACAGCAGGGGCAGCAAGGCACGTATTGTATTGTTGCCATCGAGGATAAAAAGATGGGGTTTATATCATATTGCTTGAGAGTATCCCTCTACATCATGTCATCTTGCCTAATGTGTTACTCTGTTCTTATGAACTTAATACTCTAGATGCATGTTGGATAGCGGTCGATGTGTAGAGTAATAGTAGTAGATGCAGAATCATTTCGGTCTACTTGTCGTGAACGTGATGCCTATATACATGATCATGCCTACATATTCTCATAACTATGCGCTTTTCTATCAATTGCTCGATAGTAATTTGTTCACCCACCGTAGGAATTGCTATCTTGAGAGAAGCCACTAGTGAAACCTATGGCCCCCAGGTCTATCCTCCATCATATTATTTTCCTATCAATTTGTTATTTCTATTTTGCAATCTTTATTTTCCAATATATACAATAAAAATACAAAAAATATTTATCTTATTATCTCTATCAGATCTCACTCTCGTAAGTGACCGTGAAGGGATTGACAACCCCTTTATCGCATTGGTTGCAAGGTTCTTATTTGTTTATGCAGGTACTAGGTGACTTGTGTGCTATCTCCTACAGGATTGATACCTTGGTTCTCAAAACTGAGGGAAATACTTACGCTATTGTGCTGCATCACCCTTTCCTCTTCAAGGGAAAACCAACGCAAACTCAAGAGGTAGTAGAGGCCCCCCCCCCAAGCCCAATCCAAATTGGGAGGGGGGGTGGCCCCCCTTTCCTTCTCTCCCTCCCCCTCTTCCTTCTTCTCCTACTCCAACTAGGGAAGGGGGGAAACCTACTCCTACTAGGAGTAGGAATCCCCCCTTAGAGCACGCCATAGGAGGTCGGCCCTCCCCTCATCCACTCCTTTATATACAGGGGAGAGGGGCACCCCATAGACACACAAGTTGATCTCTTAGCCATGTGTGGTGCCCCATTCCACGGGTTTCCACCTCGGTCATATTTTCGTAGTGCTTAGGAGAAGCCCTGCGTCGGTAACTTCATCATCACCGTCAACACGCCGCGTGCTGACGAAACTCTCCCTCGGCCTCAGCTGGATCTAGAGTTCGAGGGACATCACCGAGCTGAATGTGTACAGATCATGGAGGTGTCGTGCGTTCGGTACTTAATCGGTTGGATCGCGAAGATGTTTGACTACATCAACCGCGTTACTTAACGCTTCCGTTTTTGGTCTACGAGGGTACGTAGACACACTCTACCCTCTCGTTGCTATGCATCCCTAGATAGATCTTGCGTGATCGTAGGAATTTTTTGAAATACTGCGTTCCCCAACAGTGGCATCAGAGCCAGGTCTATGCGTAGATGTTATATGCACGAGTAGAACACAAAGGAGTTGTGCACGTGGGTATATACATATTGCTTACCGTCACTAGTTATTTCTTGATTCAGCGGTATTGTTGGATGAAGTGGCCCGGACTGACATTACATGATCGCGTTCATGAGACTAGTTCTAGCGACGTGCTTTGCACACAGGTGGCTGGCGGGTGTCTGTTTCTCCAACTTTAGTTGAATCGGATTCAATGAACAGGATTCTTTCTGAAGATCAAAAAGCAATCACTATACCGCGTTGTGGTTTTTGATGCGTAGGTATGAATGGTTCTTGCTACGCCCGTAGCAGCCACGTAAAACTTGCAACAATAAAGTAGAGGACGTCTAACTTGTTTTTGTAGGGCATGTTGTGATGTGATATGGTCAAGACATGATTATATAAATTGTTGTATGAGATGATCATGTTTTGTAACACAGTTATCGGGAACTGGCAGGAGCCGTATGGTTGTTTCTTTATTGTATGAAATGCAATCGCCATGTAATTGATTTACTTTATCACTAAGGGGTAGCGATAGTCGTAGAAGCAATAGTTGGCGAGACGACAATGATGCTACGATGGAGATCAAGGTGTCAAGCCGGTGACGATGGTGATCATGACGATGCTTTGGAGATGGCGATCAAAGGCACAAGATGATGATGGCCATATCATATCACTTATATTGATTGCATGTGATGCTTATCCTTTATGCATCTTATTTTGCTTAGTACAGCGATAGCATTATAAGATGGTCTCTCACTAAATTTCAAGGTATAAGTGTTCTCCCTGAGTATGCACCGTTGCTACAGTTCGTCGTGCCGAGACACCACATGATGATCGGGTGTGATAAGCTCTATATTCACATACAATGGGTGCAAGCCAGTTTAGCACAAGAAGAATACTCGGGTTAAACTTGACGAGCCTAGCATATGCAGATATGGCCTCGAAACACTGAGACCGAAAGGTCGAGCATGAATCATATAGTAGATATGATCAACATAGTGATGTTCACCATTGAAAACTACTCCATCTCACGTGATGATCGGACATGGTTTAGTTTATATGGATCATGTGATCAGTTAGATGATTAGAGGGATGTCTATCTAAGTGGGAGTTCTTGAGTAATATGATTAATTGAACTTTAATTTATCATGAACTTAGTACCTGATAGTATTTTTGCATCTCTATGTTGTTGTAGATAAATGGCCCCTGTTGTTGTTCCCTTGAATTTTAATGCATTCCTAGAGAAAGCTAACTTGAAACATGATGGTAGCAACTACACGGACTGGGTACGTAACTTGAGTATTATCCTCATTGCTACACAGAAGAATTACGTCCTGGAAGCACCGCTAGGTGCCAAACCCGTTGCAGGAGCAACTCCAGATGTTATGAACACCTGGCAGAGCAAAGCTTATGACTACTCGACAGTTTAGTGTGCCATGCTTTACATCTTAGAACTGGGACTTCAACGATGTTTTGAAAGTCATGGAGCATATGAGATGTTCCAGGAGTTGAAGTTAATATTTCAAGCAAATGCCCGGATTGAGAGATATGAAGTCTCCAATAAGTTCTAAAGCTGCAAAATGGAGGAGAATAGTTTTGTTAGTGAACACATACCCAGAATATCTGGGTACCACAATCACTTGACTCAGCTGGGAGTTAATCTTCCAGTTGATAGTGTCATTAACAGAGTTCTTCAATCACTGCCACCAAGCTACAAAAGCTTCATGATGAACTATAATATGCAAGGGATGGATAAGACAATTCCAGAGCTCATCGCAATGCTAAAGTCTGCGGAGGTAGAAATCAAGAAAGAGCATCAAGTGTTGATGGTCAACAAGACCACCAGTTTCAAGAAGAAGGGAAAAGGGAAGAAGGGGAACTTCAAGAAGAATGGCAAGCAAGTTGCTGCTCAAGTGAAGAAGCCCAAGTCTGGAACTAAGCCTGAGACTGAGTGCTTCTACTACAAAGGGACTGGTCACTGGAAGTGGAACTACCCCAAGTATTTGGCGGATAAGAAGGATGGCAAAGTGAAAGGTATATTTGATATACATGTTATTGATGTGTACCTTACTAATGCTCGTAGTAGCGCCTAGGTATTGGATACTGGTTCTGTTGCTAATATTTGCAACTCAAAACAGGGGCTACAGATTAAGCAAAGATTGGCTGAGGACGAGGTGATGATGCGTGTGGGAAATGGTTCCAAAGTCGATGTGATTGTTGTCGGCACGCTACCTCTACATCTACCTGCGGGATTAGTTTTAGACCTGAATAATTGTTATTTGGTGCCAGCGTTAAGCATGAACATTATATCTGGATTTTGTTGGATGCGAGACGGTTATTCATTTAAATCAGAGAATAATGGTTGTTCTATATATATGAGTAATATCTTTTATGGTCATGCATCCTTGATGAGTGGTCTATTTTTACTAAATCTTGATAGTAGTGATACACATATTCATAGTATTGAAGCCAAAAGATATAAGTTTAAATAGTGCAACTTATTTGTGGCACTGCCATTTAGGTCATATTGGTGTAAAGCGCATGAAGAAACTCCATGCTAATGGGCTTTTGGACTCACTTGATTATGAATCACTTGATGCTTGTGAACCATGCCTCATCGGCAAGATGACTAAGACTCTGTTTTCCAGAACAATGGAGTGAGCAACAGACTTATTGGAAATAATACATACTAATGTATGCGGTCCGATGAGTGTTGATGCTCGTGGAGGGTATCGTTATTTTCTGACCTTCACAGATGATTTGAGCAGATATGGGTATATCTACTTGATGAAACATAAGTCTGAAACATTTGAAAAGTTCAAAGAATTTCAGAGTGAAGTGGAAAATCGTCATAACAAGAAAATTAAGTTTCTACGATCTGATCTTGGAGGTGAATATTTGAGTTATGAGTTTGGTCTTCATTTGAAACAATGTGGAATAGTTTCGCAACTCACGCCACCTGGAACACCACAGCATAATGGTGTGTCCGAACGTCGTAACCGCACTTTATTAGATATGGTGCGATCTATGATGTCTCTTACTGATTCACTGTTATCATTTTGGGGTTATGCTTTAGACACGACTGCATTCATGTTAAATAGGGCACCATCGAAATTCGTCGAGACAACACCATATGAACCGTGGTTTGGCAAGAAACCCAAGTTGTCGTTTCTTAAAGTTTGGGGTTGTGATGCTTATGTGAAAAAGCTTCAACCTGATTGACTCGAACCCAAATCGGAGAAATGTGTCTTCATTGGGTACCCAAAGGAGACTGTTGTGTACACCTTCTATCACAGATCCGAAGGCAAGATATTCGTTTCTAAGAATGGTTCCTTTCTAGAGAAGGAGTTTCTCTCAAAAGAAGTGAGTGGGAGGAAAGTAGAACTTGATGAGGTAATTGTACCTGCTCCCTTATTGAAAAGTAGTTAATCACAGAAATCAGTTCCAGTGATTCCTACACCAATCAGTGAGGAAGCTAATGATGATGATCATGAAACTTCTAATCAAGTTACTACCGAACCTTGTAGGTTAACCAGAGTAAGATCCGCACCAGAGTGGTACGGTAATCCTGTTCTAGAGGTCATGTTACTTGACCATGACGAACCTACGAACTATGAGGAAGCGATGATGAGCCCAGATTCCGCAAAATGGATTGAGGCCATGAAATCTGAGATGGGATCCATGTATGAGAACAAAGTGTGGACTTTGGTTGACTTGCCCGTTGATCGGCAAGCCATAGAGAATAAATGGATCTTCAAGAAGAAGACTAACGCTGAAGGTAATGTTACTATTTACAAAGCTCGACTTATTGTGAAAGGTTTTTGACAAGTTCAAGGAGTTGACTACGATGAGACCTTCTCACCCATAGCAATGCTTAAGTCCATATGAATCATGTTAGCAATTGCCGCATTTTATGATTATGAAATTTGGCAAATGGATGTCAAAACAGCATTCCTTAATGGATATATTAAAGAATAGTTGTATATGATGCAACCAGAAGGTTTTGTCGATCCAAAAGGTGCTAACAAAGTGTGTAAGCTCCAGTGATCCATTTATGGACTGGTGCAAGCATCTCGGAGTTGGAATATATGCTTTGATAGTGTGATCAAAGCATATGGTTTTATACAGACTTTTGGAGAAGCATGTATTTACAAGAAAGTGAGTGGGAGCTCTGTAGCATTTCTGATATTATATGTGGATGACATATTGTTGATTGGAAATGATACTGAATTTCTGAATAGCATAAAAGGATACTTGAATAAGAATTTTTTTAATAAAAGACCTCGGTGAAGCTGCTTATATATTGGGCATCAATATCTATAGAGATAGATTGATGACCCACAAGTATAGGGAAACTATCATAGTCCTTTCGATAAGTAAGAGTGTCAAACCCAACGAGGAGCAGAAGGAAATGATAGGCGG
Organism: Triticum aestivum; assembly: GCF_018294505.1. Taxonomy (NCBI): domain Eukaryota; kingdom Viridiplantae; phylum Streptophyta; class Magnoliopsida; order Poales; family Poaceae; genus Triticum; species Triticum aestivum. The sequence goes on along the minus strand of NC_057809.1, from coordinate 373,244,646 downwards.
TTTTCAGCAAGGTATTCTCTGCAAGTACTGAAATAAGTGGTAACAGATAGTTTTGTGATAAGATAATTTGTAACGAGCAACAAGTAACAAAAGTAAATAAAGTGCAGCAAGGTGGCCCAATCCTTTTTGTAGCAAAGGACAATCCTGGGCAAACTCTTATATAAGGAAAACGCTCCCGAGGACACATGGGAATATCGTCAAGCTAGTTTTCATCACGTTCATATGATTCGCGTTCGGTACTTTGATAATTTGACATGTGGGTGGACCGGTGCTTGGGTGTTGTTCTTACTTGAACAACATCCCACTTATGATTAACCTCTATTGCAAGCATCCACAACTACAACAAAAGTATTAAGGTAAACCTAACCATAGCATGAAACATATGGATCCAAATCAGCCCCTTACGAAGCAACGCATAAACTAGGGTTTAAGCTTCTGTCACTCTAGCAACCCATCATCTACTTATTAATTCCCAATGCCTTCCTCTAGGCCCAAATAATGGTAAAGTGTTATGTAGTCGATGTTCACATAACACCACTAGAGGCTAGACAACATACATCTCATCAAAATATCGAACGAATACCAAATTCACATGACTACTAATAGCAAGACTTCTCCCTTGTCCTCAGGAACAAACGTAACTACTCACAAAGCATATTCATGTTCATAATCAGAGGGGTAATAATATGCATAAAGGATCTAAACATATGATCTTCCACCAATTAAACCAACTAGCATCAACTACAAGGAGTAATTAACACTACTAGCAACCTACTAGCACCAATCCCGGACTTGGAGACAAAGATTGGATACAAGAGATGAACTAGGGTTTTGAGATGAGATGGTGCTGATGAAGATGTTGATGGAGATTGCCCTCTCCCGATGAGAGGAGCGTTGGTGATGACGATGGTGATGATTTCCCCCTCAGGGAGGGAAGTTTCCCCGGCAGAACAGCTCTGTCGGAGCCCTAGATTGGTTCCGCCAAGGTTCCACCTCGTGGCGGCGGAGTTTCGTCCCGAAAGGTTGCTTCTGATTTTTTTCTCGACGAAAGACTTCAAATAGCAGAAGATGGTCATCGGAGAGCCACCAGGGGGCCCACGAGGTAGGGGGCGCACCCCTGCCCCCCACCCTCGTGGATAGGGTGTGGGCCCCCTGGTCTTCATCTTTGGCGAGGATTTTTCATTATTTATTATAAGGTATTCCGTGGAGTTTCAGGACTTTTGGAGTTGTGCAGAATAGGTCTCTACTATTTGCTCCTTTTTCCAGCCCAGAATTCCAGCTGCCGGCATTCTCCCTCCTTATGTAAACCTTGTAAAATAAGAGAGGATAGCCACAAGTATTGTGACATAATGTGAAATAACAGCCCATAATGCAATAAATATCGATATAAAAGCATGATGCAAAATGGACGTATCAACTCCCCCAAGCTTAGACCTCGCTTGTCCTCAAGCGAAAGCCGATAACAATAAATACGTCCCCATGTTTAGAGGTAGAGGTGTTGATAAAAATAAAATATGGATATGAAGGCATCATGATTATTCTCATAACAGCAACATATATAGATATAGTCATATGATTACTTATGTTCAAGTGATGATCTATTCACAATGCAAAAGTATGAATCAGAAACCTTATTGAGAACCAACAAACTATAACCTCAGTCATTGAAGCAATTGCAATTTATCATAACATCAGAAAGAGTCTATGTCAGAGCTAAAAAGAAAGTCCACATACTCAACTATCATCTAGTCCTTCATAACTGCTAACACTCACGCAATACTTGTGGTTACGGAGTTTTAATCGGACACAAAGAAAGATAGGGGCTTATAGTTTCGCCCCACAACCTTTTATCTCAAGGGTAATGTCAACAATAATAACTCATGCCCCCCATCCAATTAGATATATCTATCAGGATCTTTCCAACACACTGTGCTTGCTAAAGGATAAATGAAAAAGGGAGAGGTGAAGATCACCATGACACTTGCATAAGGTAGAAGATAATAATAAAAGATAGGCCCTTCGCAGAGGGAAGTAGAGGTTGCCATGCGCTTTTATGGTTGGATGTACAAAGTCTTAATGCGAAAGAACATCACTTTATATTGCCCCTTGTGATATGAACCTTTATTATGCAGTCCGTCACTTTTATTACTTCCACATCACAAGATCGTATAAAGCTTATTTCTCCCACAGCAATCAATCATACATATTTAGAGAGCAATTTTTATTGCTTTGCACCGATGACAACTTACTTGAAGGATCTTATTCAATCCATAGGTAGATATGGTGGACTCTCATGGCAAAACTGGTTTAAGGGTATTTGGAAGCACAAGTAGTATCTCTACTTGGTGCTGAGAATTTGGCTAGCATGAGGGGGAAAGGCAAGCTCAACATGTTGGATGATCCATGACAACATACTTTATCTCAGATATAAGAAAACATAACCCATTATGTTGTCTTCCTTGTCCAACATCGACTCTTTAGCATGTCATATTTTAATGAGTGCTCCCAATCATAAAAGATGTCAATAATAGTATATTTATATGTGAAACATCTCTTTCCTTATTACTTCCTATTAATTGCAATGATGACCAAAGCTATGTCTGCCAACTCCCAACAACTTTTAATCATCACACTCTTTCTATGTGAAGTCATTACTATCAATAAGATCAATATGAACTTTTGTTTCTTTTTATTCTTTTTCTCTTTTCTTTTATTCACCCAAGATCATAGCAAGAAAATCAAGCCCTTGACTTAACACTAATCTTTATTATATAGCTCACAACTCGATTACATAGAAGGATAATAAAGGCAAAACTCAAAACTAGATCATGCCATAAAGCTTTATTCTACTAGATCAAAATACTACTAATAGGATCGAACTAAGGAAAATGGTAAAGATAGGAGTTGGTGATTGTGATACAGATACCAGGGCCACCTCCCCAACGCTTGGCAGTTGCCAAGGGGAGTGCCCGATACCCATGTAGAATTATATCCCTTGGTTGGTGAAGCAGGTGGAGGTGTTGTTGGCTTAGTTGTGGCATAGACTTTCTCCCCTTAATTTACGCTTGAGGTACGGCATTTTTGAATCCATCAGATCATCAATCTCCCACTTCCAGGGTTAATATCTTTTTGCATAGGTCCCTACTTATTTTCCCTGCATAGAGACGAAAGGGATAAACTCGAATTTTGGTGTCTTTACCCTATCAGGAGGAGACTTGACTTTTTGAACTCCACGGTGGCATTATCCCTAGGTTGATGTAATGGGGCTCATCTTCATCTGAGCTTGTCTCCTTCCTTCCCAAAGGGTTCATAGTCCCTTTTATTCCTCCGTGGGTCCGACCATCGGTGCTCCACATCTCCATAGACCATAGGATTAGCTAAGTAATCATCCCACATAGCTTTCTCCTTCCGAATCATGGAAGACATGTTGATCTAATCTGGCAGCGGGAGCACCTCGAAACAAAATAGAGGATAATGCGTGATATGGGATCAAAACCTTCGGGAGAATATATAATGATTTTTCAGCTCTATCTTCATTAGCCAGGCATCTTTGTCACCGTTGTTGGAGGAGGGGGACGACATGATGCCTGGCCTTGACAACCCTATTCCTTTTTGGAGTCTGAAATGTTCTGGAAAGTGTCCCTTATATATTCCTCCGGGGTTACGGTTTCAATAATATTGGTTTCAACATTTATAGGATTACCTGAGATATAATGTTTAATTCGGTCACCGTTTACCACCTTCGGATTTGTGCCTTCAAAGTTGTTGATTTTTATGGCACCGGAACGATAGACCTCCTCCATAACATAGGGGCCTTCCCATTTAGAGAGAAGTTTTCCTGCAAAAAATCTTAAACGAGAGTTGTATAGCAATACACAATCACCTACATTAAACTCATGCTTTTGTATCTTTATGTCATGCCATCTTTTAACCTTTTCTTTAAACAACTTGGCATTTTCATAAGGTTGGGTTCTCCATTCATCAAGTGAGCTAATATCAAATAACCTCTTTTCACCGGCAAGTTTGAAATCATAATTGAGCTCTTTAATAGCCCAATATGCCTTATGTTCTAGTTCGAGAGGTAAGTGACATGCTTTTCCATATACCTTTTTATACGGAGATATACCCATAGGATTTTTATATGTAGTTCTATAGGCCCATAATGCATCATCAAGTTTCTTGGACCAATTCTTTCTAGACCTATTGACAGTCTTTTGCAAAATTAATTTGAGTTCTCTATTACTCAATTCTACTTGACCAGTAGACCGTGGGTGATGCGGAGATGCAATTCTATGATTGACGTCATATTTAGCAAGCATTTTACGGAAAGCGCCATGAATAAAATGTGAACCACCACCAGTCATTAAATATCTAGGGACTCCAAACCTCAGAAAAATAACTTCTTTAAGCATTTTAATAAAAGTATTATGATCAGCACTACTAGTTGGAATAGCTTCGACCCACTTAGTAACGTAATCAACAGCAACTAAAATATGTGTATATCCATTAGAGGCAGGAAAAGGTCCCATATAATCAAAGCCCCAAACATCAAACGGTTCAATAACAAGTGAATAATTCATAGGCATTTCTTGACGTCTACTAATATTACCAATTCTTTGACATTCATCACAAGATAGGACAAACTTACGGGCATCCTTGAAGAGAGTAGGCCAATAAAAACCGGATTGCAATACCTTATGTGCAGTTCTATCTCCCGCGTGGTGTCCTCCATAAGTTTCGGAGTGTCACTTCCGTAGGATCTGTTCCTGTTCATGCTCAGGTACACAACGTCTAATAACACCATCTACTCCTTTATAAATATGTCGGTCATCCCAAAGGTAATGTCTCAAATCATAGAAGAACTTTTCCTTTTGTTGGTATGTGAAGCTAGGTGGTATAAATTTAGCAACTATGTAATTAGCATAATCAGCATACCAAGGAGTACTACGAGAAGTACTTATGACATTTAATTGTTCATCAGGAAAGCTGTCATCAATAGGTAGTGTGTCATCAAGAACATTCTCTAACCTAGATAAATTGTCTGCAGCGGGGTTCTCAGCTCCTTTTCTATCAACAATATGCAAATCAAATTCTTGTAGCAAGAGAACCCATCTAATAAGTCTAGGTTTAGCATCTTTATTCTCCATAAGATATTTAATATAAGCATGATCAGTGTGGATAGTTACTTTAGAATCGACAATATAAGGTCTGAACTTATCACAAGCAAATACAACTGCTAAAAGTTCTTTTTCAGTAGTAGCATAATTTCTTTGAACATTGTCTAGAGTCTTACTAGCATAATGGATAACATTTAATTTCTTATCAACTCTTTGCCCTAGAACAACACCTACAGCATAATCGCTAGCATCACACATAATTTCAAAGGGTAAATTCCAATCAGGTGGCTGAGCAATAGGTGCAGAGACTAATGATTTCTTAAGTATTTCAAATGCTTCTACACAATCATCATCAAAGACAAATGGTATATCTTTTTGTAATAAATTAGTAAGAGGCCGAGAAATTTTTGAGAAGTCCTTAATGAACCTCCTATAAAATCCGGCATGACCAAGGAAACTTCTTATACCTTTGATGTCCTTGGGACATGGCATCTTTTCAATAGCATCAACCTTGGCTTTATCAACTTCAATACCTCTTTCAGAAACTTTATGCCCCAAGACAATACCCTCATTAACCATAAAGTGGCACTTTTCCAAATTCAAGACAAGATTAGTTTCTTCACATCTCTGCAAAACTCGATCAAGATTGCTCAAGCAATCATCAAAAGAAGATCCATAGACGGAAAAGTCGTCCATGAAAACCTCACAAATCTTTTCACAAAAGTCAGAGAATATAGCCATCATGCATCTTTGAAAGGTAGCAGGTGCATTACATAAACCAAAAGGCATACGTCTATAAGCAAAAGTACCAAAAGGGCATGTAATAATAGTCTTTGATTGATCTTTAGCCGACACAGGTATTTGAGAGAAACCAGAATAACCATCTAGAAAGCAGTAATGTGTATGTTTGCATAATGTTTCTAGCATTGGGTCGCTAAAAGGTAAGGGGTAATGATCTTTCTTAGTAGCCTTATTTAATTTGCGGAAATCAATTACCATCCTATAACCTGTAATAGTTCTTTGTGGAATCAATTCATCTTTATCATTAGGAACAACGGTAATACCTCCCTTCTTAGGGACACAATGAACAGGACTTACCCATTGACTATCAGCAACGGGATAAATTATACCTCCCTCCAGAAGCTTTAGTATTTCTTTTCTTACCACTTCTTTCATTTTAGGATTCAGACATCGTTGAGGATAACGAACTGGTTTGGCATCTGCTTCCAAATTTATTTTATGTTGACATAGAATGGGACTAATGCCCTTAAGATCATCAAGAGTATATCCAATAGCAGCACGGTGCTTCTTCAGAGTTTTCAATAATCTTTCTTCTTCATGCTCTGGAAGGTTAGCACTAATGATAACAGGATATATCTTCTTTTCATCAAGATAAGCATATTTAAGATTATCAGGCAATGGTTTAAGCTCAAACACAGGATAACCCTTAGGTGGAGGGGGGTCCCCTAGGATTTCAACAGGCAAATTGTGTTTCAGAATAGGTTCCTGTTTAAAGAATACTTCATCTATTTCCCTTCTTTCATTCATGAACATATCATTCTCATGGTCTAGCAAATATTGTTCTAAAGGATCACTAGGAGGTACGGCAATAGAAGCAAGACCAATAATTTCATCCTTACTAGGCAATTCTTCTTCACGGTGTTGTTTACTAAATTTAGAGAAATTAAACTCATGAGTCATATCATCTAAGCCGACAGTAACAACATCCCTTGTGCAATCTATGGTAGCATTAACAGTATTCAAGAAGGGTCTACCAAATATAATGGGACAAAAGCTATCTTGTGGGGAACCAAGAACAAGAAAATTAGCAGGATATTTAGTTTTCCCGCACAAGACTTCAACATCTCTAACAATTCCCACTGGTGAAATAGTATCTCTATTAGCAAGTTTAATAGTGACATCAATTTCTTCTAACTCAACAGGTGCAATGTCATGCATAATTTCTTTGCATAAGTCAATAGGTATTGCACTAGCACTAGCACCCATATCACATAAGCCATGATAACAATGTTCTCCTATTTTAACAGAAATAACAAGCACGCCTACCACAGGTCTATTTTTATCTTTAGCACAAGGTTTAGCAATTCTAGCAGTTTCACCGCAGAACTGAATAACATGCCCATCAATATTATCAGACAAGAGATCTTTAACAATAGCAATATTAGGTTCTACTTTAACTTTCTCAGGAGGTGTATATGTTTTAATATTGCTTTTACAAACCACAGTTGAAGCTTTAGCATGATGCTTTCTCCTCCACGAGGCCAAAAATTATATATATAATTGCGGTAACGATGAACAAGATGCATAGGGTAATACTTTTGATGAAATTCCAGTTTCAATCTTCTATAGTTCCATGATCTCGTATCATCACATAGCCTATACCATGTCAATGCGTCTCCCTTCAAAGATAAAGGGAAGACCTTCTTCTTAGCAACATCATCGGGTATACCTGCAAGCTTAAATAATCCACAAACTTCATCCACATATATTAGGTGTTCATCAGGATGCTTTGTTCCATCTCCTGTAAAAGGATTAGCTAGCAGTTTTTCTATGATACCCAAAGGATACTCATAAGGAATTTCATTTTCAATAGGTTCAGTAGGTCGAGGAGCAACTCTTTGCTCTACTGGTCGGGGTGAAGATACCCCGAACATGCCCCTCAGAGGATTACTTTCCATAGTAACAAGTGACAGTAAATTTCAGCACACTATATAAATTTTTCCTTACCAAATTCCACCTACCAAAGGCGCTTCACTCCCCGGCAACGGCGCCAAAAAAGAGTCTTTATGACCCACAAGTATAGAGAATCTATCGTAGTCCTTTCGATAAGTAAGAGTGTCGAACCCAACGAGGAGCAGAAGGAAATGATAAGCGGTTTTCAGCAAGGTATTCTCTGCAAGTACTGAAATAAGTGGTAACAGATAGTTTTGATATAAGATAATTTGTAACAAGCAACAAGTAACAAAAGTAAATAAAGTGCAGCAAGGTGGCCCAATCCTTTTTGTAGCGAAGGACAAGACTGGAAAAACTCTTATATAAGGAAAAGCGCTCCCGAGGACACATGGGAATATCGTCAAGTTAGTTTTCATCACGTTCATATGATTCGCGTTCGGTACTTTGATAATTTGACATGTGGGTGGACCGGTGCTTGGGTGTTGTTCTTACTTGAACAAGCATCCCACTTATGATTAACCTCTATTGCAACTACAACAAAAGTATTAAGGTAAACCTAACCATAGCATGAAACATATGGATCCAAATCAGCCCCTTACGAAGCAACGCATAAACTAGGGTTTAAGCTTCTGTCACTCTAGAAACCCATCATCTACTTATTACTTCCCAATGCCTTCCTCTAGGCCCAAATAATGGTGAAGTGTTATGTAGTCGACGTTCACATAACACCACTAGAGGCTAGACAACATACATCTCATCAAAATATCGAACGAATACCAAATTCACATGACTGCTAATAGCAAGACTTCTCCCTTGTCCTCAGGAACAAACGTAACTACTCACAAAGCATATTCATGTTCATAATCAAAGGGGTAATAATATGCATAAAGGATATGAACATATGATCTTCCACCAATTAAACCAACTAGCATCAACTACAAGGAGTAATTAACACTACTAGCAACCTACTAGCACCAATCGCGGACTTGGAGACAAAGATTGGATACAAGAGATGAACTAGGGTTTTGAGATGAGATGGTGCTGATGAAGATGTTGATGGAGATTGCCCTCTCCCGATGAGAGGAGCGTTGGTGATGACGATGGCGATGATTTCCCCCTCCGGGAGGGAAGTTTCCCTGACAGAACAGCTTTGCCGGAGCCCTAGATTGGTTCCGCCAAGGTTCCGCCTCGTGGCGGTGGAGTTTCGTCCCGAAAGGTTGCTTCTGATTTGTTTCTCGACAAAAGACTTCATATAGCAGAAGATGGTCATCAGAGAGCCACAAGGGGGCCCACGAGGTAGGGGGGTGCACCCCCCACCCTCGTGGACAGGGTGTGGGCCCCCTGGTCTTCATCTTTGGCGAGGATTTTTCATTATTTATTATAAGGTATTCCGTGGAGTTTCAGGACTTTTGGAGTTGTGCAGAATAGGTCTCTAATATTTGCTCCTTTTCTAGCCCAGAATTCCAGCTGCCGGCATTCTCCCTCCTTATGTAAACCTTGTAAAAAAAGAGAGAATAGCCATAAGTATTGTGACATAATGTGAAATAACAGCCCATAATGCAATAAATATCGATATAAAAGCATGATGCAAAATGGACGTATCATAGATCAAGACACTTAATTGGACTTTCACAAAGCACATACCTTGATAAAGTTTTGAAGAAGTTCAAAATGGATCTAGCAAAGAAAGGGTTCTTGCCTGTATTACAAGGTGTGAAGTTGAGTCAGACTCAATGCCCGACCACTTCATAAGATAGAGAGAATATTAAAGTCATGCCCTATGCTTCAACCATAGGTTCTATCATGTATGCAATGCTGTGTACCAGACCTGATGTGTGCCTTGCTATTAGTACAGCAGGGAGGTACCAAAGTAATCCAGGAGTGGATCACTGGACAATGGTCAAGAATATCCTGAAATGCCTAAAAAAGACTAAGGATATGTGAGGGAGTCCTGGATTAGGGGGTATCCGGACATCCGGATTATATCCTTTGGCCGGACTGTTGGACTATGAAGATACAAGATTGAAGACTTCGTCTCGTGTCCGGATGGGACTCTACTTGGTGTGGAAGGCAAGCTAGGCAATACGGATGTGTATATCTCCTCCTTTGTAACCGACCTTGTGTAACCCTAGCCCCCTCTGGTGTCTATATAAACCGGAGGGTTTTAGTCCGTAGGACAACATACAATCATACCATAGGCTAGCTTCTAGGGTTTAGCCTCTCCGGTCTCGTGGTAGATCAACTCTTGTAATACTCATATCATCAAGAATAAATCAAGCAGGACATAGGGTTTTTCCTCCATCAAGAGGGCCCAGACCTGGGTAAAACATCATATTCCCTGCCTCCTGTTACCATCCGCCTTAGACGCACAGTTCGGGACCCCCTACCCAAGATCCGTCGGTTTTGACACCGACATTGGTGCTTTCATTGAGAGTTCCACTGTGTCGTCGCCAGAAGGAAGGATGTCTCGTCTCGTCTTTAAAGACGATACTACTGTTGGGGGAGCTTTGGCTGTCGGCCAAACTCTCCGGCTAGGCGGTTTCATCATGACCGCCTGTTCAGCCGCCGCACCAATGATGACCTCTCGGGTCATTGAAAACAGCCTCCACGTCAAATCGGCACTCGCCAAACAGATGGATCCAATGGAGCTCGCCTCCCTAAACGAGCTCTTGGATCGCATCACCGCCCTGGGAGTCGCTACAGACTATGATCGGATTGGGCTTAAACCCGATCAAAGGGAGATTAACTCTCCGCTGGTCACCCATCATATTGCAGTGGTGGAGGAACAATGCGGCGACCTCTCCTCCATATTGAGGACCAACTATGTCCAGATTCCTGAGCTCTCCGAGCCGGATATCCGTTCGCGGGAGGACAGCATCCAATCCCTGAACTTAGAGTCAGGCAGCGGGCCAGGATTATCGGGCAACAACCCAGAACTAGAATTTCCAAAATTGGAAATTCCTCGGCCCCTGGATCCCAGATCGGGTAAGGGTTTGGATTCAATTCCACCCACCGACCCAAACATAAGAGATCTCTCCCACATCAGGCAAGAGCCCCAGGAAACAGTACATCACTATTGGGCCAGATTCCTCCTTGCGATGAACAAGGTTAAGGACTGTCGCGAGGAAGACACAATCTTATTTTTCTGCAATAATTGCACGGACAAGGGAATCCTTAACGCCATAAATCTCCGTGAGATATCACGCTTCGCTGACTTGGCATCCATAGTACGAAAGTACTGTGCGATGGAAAGTGCCTGGAAAACCGAAACAAACTTTTGGGATAATCCGGCCCTAAATACGAACCCAGTCCGAAATAGAAGGGTGCACTATCAAAAGACACCCGGGTCAACTACCAAAAAGTAAAAACCCTCTATAGGGCATGGAACCGTACTGGAGGGATGGCTCAATGGACCCTGTAAAATTCACAGTACAGAGGGCGCCATACCAACACATAGCCTTAGAGCATGTTGGATACTCCGGCAGGTAGCCAAAAGTGGCGAGGATCTCCTAATTCCAGAAGCCATAGAGCACCATCCCAGAAATACTAGTATGGTATTAACGGTCTTTGAGACCTTCACATCAAATAATAGGCGAAAGCGAACACTTCGTAGCCTTGCCGAAATCTACCACGTGGCGACAATAAACCCATGGAGTGACACGGCTATTACTTTCAATGCCAGTGACGAACCTAAATTCTGAATAGCCCGAGCACCAGCCGCATTGGTCCTCAGTCTAATTGTGGATGGCTTTCGACTCACCAAGGTACTCATGGACGGTGGCAGCGGATTAAACCTCATCTATGAGGAAACCCTTCAAAAAATGGAAATAGACTGGAACCGCATCGAGCGAAGCAGCACAACCTTTAGAGGAATAATCCCCAGTCGGAAGCGCGTTGTACAGGCAAAATCACACTAGATGTGGTGTTCGGCACGCCAGAGAATTATAGGTCTAAAGAGATTACGTTCCAAGTGGCCCCGTTCAGTAGCTGTTACCACGCCCTGTTAGGGCGGGAGGCGTTCACAATCTTCCAAGCCATACCCCATTACGGGTACATGAAGCTCAAAATGCCTGGGCCCAACGGAATTATCACTCTTGCTAGTGATCCGGACACAGCACTCCGCGCCGAAAACAAGACAGCCGCACTGGCCCTCGAGGCATTATCCGAAGCCCTAGCGGCTGAGGAACTGACTGTGCTGCGCTCCATGGTGAACAGGGACGATGTGATACTCGATAAGAGATCCAAGTCCACCTCCTTTAAACCGGCGGATGAAATAGTCAAATTCCAAGTCCATCCAACGGACCCTACAAAAACAGCTTCCATCGAGGCACAATTAAACCCTGACGTAGATGCCGGACTATGAGAGTTCCTACGCGAGAACTGGGACATTTTTGCCTGGCACCCTTCAGACATGCCAGGAATCCCACGCAGGCTGGCCGAGCACAGCCTCAATATTCTAAAGGGATTCAAGTCGGTCAAGCAGGCTCTTCAGCGTTTCTCTGAACCTAAGAGACAAGCCATGGGAGAGGAACTAGCCAAGTTATTGGAGGCAGGATTCATTAGAGAAATAAAACATCCGGACTGGCTAGCAAACCTAGTGATGGTACCAAAGAAGGATAAATCCTGGCGCCTATGCGTCGATTTTAAGGACCTCAACAAGGCTTGCCCAAAGGATCCCTTCCCCCTCCCCCGCATCGATCAAATTATCGACGCTGCCACAGGACACGATTCATTGTGTTTCCTCGACGCATACTCCGGCTACCACCAAATTAAGATGACGGAGCCCGACCAAGCCGCAATGGCATTCATCACACCATACGGCCCCTTCTGCTTCAACACAATGCCCTTTGGGCTCAAAAACGCTGACGCAACATATCAGCGCATGATTCAGACATGTCTGGCAAACCAGATTGGGAAAACAGTGGAGGCATACGTAGATGACGTGGTCGTCAAAACCAAACATGTCGAATCTGTAGTAGACAACTTGAGGCTCACATTCGATAACCTCCAAACATATGACATCAAACTCAACCCGGAGAAATGCGTTTTCGGTGTGCCAGCCGGAAAGCTCTTGTGCTTCATTGTATCCAGCAGAGGAATTGAAGCGAATCCGGCCAAGATCTGAGCTCTGTCACAATTGGATATCCCAACGAACCTCAAACAAATCCAGAAATTAACCGGATGCGTGGTGACTCTAAGCCGCTTTATCTCCCGACTGGGAGAAAAGGCATTACCCCTTTATCGCCTCCTTCGGCGCACCGAACACTTTGAGTGGACGGATGCCGCCACAGCAGGATTGGAAGAAATAAAAGCCATATTGGCAACCAACCCAGTCCTGGCCGCGCCAAACATTGGTGAACCAATGTTGTTATACATTGCGGCAACTCATCAAGTTGTGAGCGCAGTGCTCGTCGTCGAACGAGAAACGGACGGACATAAATTCCCCCTTCAAAAGCCAGTCTACTATGTATCCATTGTCCTTACTCCATGCAAGTTACGGTACCCGCATTATCAAAAGATAGCATACATGGTATTCATGGCATCCCGGAAGCTGCGACACTACTTTCAAGAGTGTTCGATAACAGTAGCCTCGGAAGTGCCACTTAATGATATTATAAACAACCGCGACGCCACGGGCCGTATTGCCAAATGGGCCATTGAGATCCTCCCGTTCGACATAACTTACAAGCCGCGGCGAGCCATTAAGTCGCAAGTATTGGCCGACTTTGTCGCTGAATGGACGGAAGCCGAACTCCCTAAAGTGTATGGCGCATATTCCAACTGGATCATGCACTTCGACGGCTCCAAAATGTTGGCTGGTCTTGGGGCTGGTGTCGTTTTGACGTCCCCAACTGGAGATACAGTTCAATACATACTCCAGATAATGTATACGAACTCCAACAACACAGCCGAATATGAGGCCCTTTTACATGGTCTCCAGATGGCAGTATCCATGGGCATTCAACGCCTAAAGGTGTGGGGGGATTCGAACCTCACAATATCCTAAATAAATGGAGACTTTGATGCCAAGGATCTGGAAATGGCGGCCTATCGCAACGCCGTCCTAAAAATGTCAGCTCGGTTCGAGGGGCTCGAATTTCATCATGTGGCTCGGGAAAACAATCAGGCGGCGGATATCCTCGCCCGCATCAGCGCAAAACGCGATGCGGTCCCCCTCCCCCCAACATATTTCTGGAGAGGCTGTTCAAGCCATCCATAGTATGGGAAGGGGACACCGGCAACAACAATCCGGACCTGGCCAAAATACCCGATACCGAACACTCTGACACAATCGGAGGCTCCGCCACCGAAATAACACCTTCGGCCCACGTAATAATGGCCATCATAGCCTCGTGGACAGAACCATTCCTGGCCTACCTAACTAGGCAGGAACTTCCGGAGGACCAAAATGAGGCACACTACATAGTGCGGCGATCTAAGGCCTACAGGGTCCATGAGGGAGAATTGTATAAAAAAAGCACTACCGGAGTCCTTCAAAGGTGTATCTCCGAAGAGGAAGGATAGAACCTTTTGGCAGAAATTCACGCCGGACTCGGCGGTCACCATGCTGTAGCCCGGGCTCTTGTCAACAAGGCCTTCCATACAGGATTCTATTGGCCAACGGCCTGGGCAAATGCACAGGACTTGGTCCAACGTTGCGCCGGTTGCCAGCTCTTTGCAAATCAAAGCCACATGCCACCCACCGCCCTCCAAACAATCCCCATTACGTGGCCCTTCGCAGTCTGGGGGCTTGACATGGTTGGACCCCTTAAAGGGGGAACCCACAAGAAAAAATACTTACTGGTCATGGTGGATAAATTCACCAAATGGATAGAGGCCAAACCTGTTAAAACAGCCGAATCCGGACCGGTGATAGACTTCATATCCGGGGTCGTACACCGTTATGGAGTCCCTCACAGCATCATCACTGACAATGGCACAAACTTTACTGCCGATGAGGTAAAACTCAGGTGCAGCAAAATGGGCATCAGGCTCGATTATGCTTCGGTCTATCACCCACAAACCAACGGTCAAGTGGAGCGCGTGAACGGTCTTATAATGAGCGGCATTAAACCCAGGCTAGTGCGGTCCTTAACAGAGTCTAACACGCACTGGGTACAGGAGCTCGACTCCGTACTCTGGGGGCTGCGGACCACGCCGAACCGTAGTACTAGATATACACCCTTCTTTATGGTGTACGGCGCAAAGGCAGTCTTGCCCTGTGACATAATTCATGATTCACCTCGAGTGCGCATGTACGAAGAAAGAGAAGCCGAGCTTGATCGGCAGGACAGTTTCGACACCTTGGAGGAGGAGCGCGACATGGCAAAAGCCCGTTCCGCATTTTATCAGCAACAGGCTCGCAGATACCAAAGCAGAGAAGTACGGGCCAAAACTTATAACGTTTGTGAACTAGTTCTACGTCTGCCGGATAAGAAAAAGAACAAGCTCGAGCCCAAATGGGAAGGTCCCTTCATTATTGATGAAGTTCTGACTGGTGGAGCGTACCAACTGCGGGATGCATCGACTAATCGATTGAACCGAACCCATGGAATGCTGCCAGGCTCCGAAGATTCTACACCTAGCGCCGGACCCTGTGTTCGTCCCCTTCCTTTGTCGATTTTTTATATACATTATCTGTCTTGTTTTTCTTTCTTTCTTTTATTCTTTCTCCAGGCCTTCAAAGGCCAACTTGCGCCTCGTTTGCACATTATAGATGCGCTAGCCGCACTCATCATACCTGGGGGCTTCTTTCACAGAAGCTTGATTATTTATTTGGGACTCGTGCCCCGCACATGTGTTATGCTTCCACATGTACCTTTTTTCGCCATTATATGCATCGATATGACTTAAGTTTTAGCCAAGCTGGGTTGCCTGGCTCTTGTATTTATGCCCTGCGTTCCCATTAATTCGGCTATGGCATAAGGGGAGCACCTCTGCAATTGTTACTGCCAGGTCAGCCGGATGTGTACCTCAGACTGGGTGAAGCCTAAAGCTAGCGTTCTTAAGGGAATATTCGGTTGGTGAACAAAAGATGATTTTTATTTATTTTCCATATCTGCCCCCAGATGTTTTTCCTACGTTTCCTATCGCAGTCCAGACATGCACTTTAGGGCATGCTTACCCAGGGAAAGGAACCCTTAACGGAACTATTCTCCCTGGAAGATGTTTCTTACTACCCATGTAATATAACATAACTAGTTGGGCACTTGTCTGTTAAAGCACCAATGACCCCTACGCCTGGTCTCCATGCATACCCCGGTTCTTATATAACTGAGCGGGTATTCGGATACACTCCGGACTATCGGGTCCCGAGGTTGAAGCGAAAAGGTCCGCCATGACAAATGATCTACAATCCGGCTAGAAGGCATTATACATGTCACTCTAATTACATAGTCATGCAGACTGACTAAATTCCTCCTCTATACCATCCAACAGGCGGTCTAGCCTACAATCCTATTGGGAATACTTTGCGGCTAATTCTACTTGCCCATAAACTAAGCTAACGGGGATCTCTTTTCCGTCAGGGCCCATAGGTCCGACCTCGACCATGTGATTTGGGTCAGCCTTTGTGTACCGCGTCTTCACCATGGCCCAGGCTTCTCAGGCACCTTGTCGGCAGGCCAATATCTTCCATAATCGGAAGTGCCGCCGTGCTCCCTTGAGCTTCTCTGTAAGCTCTGCAACGCCTTCTGGTAGGGAGGTAGATGGCCACAAGGCCTGGGCAACACCTTGCATCACCTGCCGAACTTGTTCGTGCAGGTGCGAGAGCTCGGATAGAAGATCACCCGTAGACCCGGGCATTTCCTCCGCGGGACGACCCGTCAGCATACCTATAGACATAATGTTGTTAGTCGGCTTCTTCGCCGAACTCCTTTAAAAGGATTCGTTCAAGCACTTACTGAAAATGCCGCGCCGAAGCCGCTTATTCTCCTTCTCGGAGTCTGCAAGCTGGCCCCGAACGTCTTTTAGTTCCACGCTCAGCTTAATATTGGCATCTTGGAGATTGTTTTTCTCCCGCGTAACCTCAGTCAGCATGCATTTGCCAGCCTCTAGTTGTCGCATAACATGCTGGTCCTCCGGATTTTCTCCGGATTCATTTGCAACATCTGTTGTTAGATCTGCAGACATGCCGCACACTATATGGTAACCATCTTAAAGTAAATGTTACCAGCAGGTGACTTTTTCGGTTCCTGCAATGCGGCCACAGCAGCCCGCAGTTGGGTCTTGCATTCCTCTAGCTCCTGTGACAGCCTAGTATTCTTCTCTGTAAGAACCTGCACAATAAAGATGATCCTTAAATCAGTTCTGCTAACTGCTTCAAGTCTCAGGGGCTACTGATACATATAAATCATCAGATTTACTTACTCGTACATCCTTTACATACTGATCCATGGCTCTGGCTAGACCATCTTGAGGAGCTCAGAGGTACGCCTCTCCAGAATTGAAGGCATCAAATGCCTCTGGTGAGAAACAAGCGTCACGGAGTACGGCCCGGCGGCGCCTATGATTCATGGCGCTTTCCACCTCTGAGTTTGTAGCGGATAATCTATCTGCATCCTTTGTAGGGGGTTATCCGGCGCCCGCCCCATATCGGCTTCCGCCTCTATGTACGGTCCTGGCGCCCGGCTGGTAGAAGCGTGATTAGTAACATCACTGGACATATTCCGACGAGCATTTTTTCTGTTAAAGAAACATGGGCGTCATTATATTTCGAGAAAGACGACAACCACGGAGCGGGGTTTGTTATACCTTTGCGCCGGCGTCTCCGTCTTGACCGCCTTCATTTTTGGCCTACCAGGCCTCGGTGCCTCCTGTTGGCGCGTTGTTGCGGGTTCGGCGGGGCGTCCCGAATGCCTTTCCTGTAAAAATGCCATGTGTATATTGTGGGTGAAGTGTCTAAAAGGGGATCCTAGTTTTGGAGTTGGGATTTTTGGTTTTTCTTACGTGCGATGCAGGGAGCAGTCCGGGATAGTCGGTCGTAATGGCCACCATGGCATCGTCGCAGCTTAACTGATAGAACTGCTGGTCTATCAGCTCCATGAATATAACCGAATCTTCTTCAAGTCCGGAGTCGAGGGCCCGGTCAGGGTCCTCTGGTTGTGGAGAAGGGCTGATGACCTCCTTTATGGCTTTTCGCAGTTCCTACCGCAAGGTGGCAAGGTGAATACTTATGACAAAGAATGCGGGAAAAATGGGAGCAGGGAGATATAACTTACCCAGCTTGGAGATTGTACATGGAGAATCCATCCTGTGGCTTGATGCGGGTGAACTCCTCTTCCTCACCCTTGAACAATTCGGACAGAATATTTGCTAAAGCGGCAGCATTGTCTGAACCCTTACGCCCGCAGTGGGTGGCGTCATCCGCCCCGTTATAACACCACAAGGGGTGCCCACGATATTGAAGTGGTTGCACTCCCCGCATTATGCAAATCGACATAACTTCGATTACTGTCAATCTTGATCGAGCCAGTGCTTTAATTCGGTTCATCAAATAGAGAACTTCTCCATTGTCTTCCACCTGGGGGCTCCGTGGGCGCCAACTTCAGTGTTTCTTCAGAGGAGCATTGTTGAACTCAGGAAGACCCCACCGAACAGGGTCCGGAAGGGGGAACGTCCTCCATATAAAACCATTCTGAAGGCCAGTCTTTGGGTGACTTCTTCGGAGTACCGGACAGGTATCTGGTATCGGCGATGCGCCATATTTCGGCTCCACCCACTTGATAAAGTGACCCCCTCTGTGTGCGAGGGACGAGGCAAAATAGCCTTTTCCACAGCTCGAAGTGAGCCTCGCAGCCCAGGAACAACTCGCAGAGAGCCACATAGCCGGCGATATGTAGGATGGAGGCGGGGGTGAAATTGTGTAATTGGAGGCCGTAGAACTCCAGGAGCCCGCGGAGGAACGAATGAATTGGAAATCCGAGTCCCTTAATAGATAGGGAACAAGGCAGGCCCGTTCCCCCATAGAGGGACAGGGAAAGCTCTCCGCTTGCTCCCCGCCATTATAAGTGGCAAGCCCGGCTCGAACGGGCACCATGTACGCCGGAGGGAGAAATCCCTTAGTCTGCAGTTCGACTAAACGACTATGTGGGACTGAACACCTTTCCCAATCACCGGGCTTAGGGCTTCGGGGGCGGGAGGAGGAGCTGTGGAGGTCGGCCATGCTGGAATGGATCTTTCCGGAACGCGCTCTGATGGACTCTCGCTGGGGGAGGATGGTATGGATCGGATCTAAGAATCCCCATCCCTTTAATAAATAATTTATTTATCTGGCTAGGGGGCGAATGTAAAAATGCCCTGGCGCCTCATATTCATTTGACACATGGGAGAAAGCCCTTTTTGGGCATAGAAGCCAAGAGGTCCAAACATTTATGGGACCGGACACTGCTTTACAAACGTTCGAAAGATGGAGAAGAACCCTCCTTGCAATGCTGAAGACAATACTACGCGCCGGACTCATCGTCATTGATAAGGATGGCAATTTTATCCATGGACATGGATATCCATGGATATCCGACCCGAATGGATAGGGTTTGGATATGCTTTTGTGTCCATGGGCGGCGCTCAAACCCGACCCGATTGTTCGTGGATAGGGCATGGATATAATCTTGTACCCATGGATATACCCAAACCCGACCCGATAGTATGACTTAATGGGGGAAAATCTGCTATCCCTGCCCCACGGTCGTATGTCCCACGGCAATTTTACACTTTTTTATCTAAAACATGCATAAGAAATTACACAATCCCCATCGTAACTTTTTTTAGTTGACATTCAATCCCCTTTGTAACATACTCCAACACCCCTTCCCTTATTTTTACCTCCTTCTTAAATGACTCGTCATTCTCATTTGTTAGAAAATACTAAATGATATTAGGTTGTTAGTGGATGTTGATTTACCATAAGTGAAGCCTAGCCTACCACGAGGTGAAGAATGGAAGAGTTTATGTTAATATTGTGTTATGTCTTATTATATGTCTCGAGAGGACCCAATGGATATCCAATTGGTATGTATATCCATCGGGTTTGGACATGGACACAATTTTTCACCCATGGATTTTTTCATGGGCGGGCAAGGACTATCTTCATGGACATGGATATGGATTTGAGATTGTTCAACCCGATCCAAACCCGACCCATTGCCATCCTTAGTCATTGAAGCCTGGTTCGGGGGCTACTGAGGGAGTCCTGGATTAGGGGGTATCCGGACAGCCGTATTATATCCTTTGGCCGGACTGTTGGACTATGAAGATACAAGATTGAAGACTTTGTCTCGTGTCCGGATGGGACTCTACTTGGCGTGGAAGGCAAGCTAGGCAATACGGATGTGTATATCTCCTCCTTTGTAACCGACCTTGTGTAACCCTAGCCCCCTCTGGTGTCTATATAAACCGGAGGGTTTTAGTCCGTAGGACAACATACAATCATACCATAGGCTAGCTTCTAGGGTTTAGCCTCTTCGATCTCGTCGTAGATCAACTCTTGTAATACTCATATCATCAAGAATAAATCAAGCAGGACGTAGGGTTTTTCCTCCATCAAGAGGGCTCGAACCTGGGTAAAACATCGTGTTCCCTGCCTCCTGTTACCATCCGCCTTAGACGCACAGTTCGGGACCCCCTACCCGAGATCCGCCGGTTTTGACACCGACAATATGTTTCTCATTTATGGAGGTGACAAAGAGCTCATCGTAAACGGTTAAATCGATGCGAGCTTTGACACTGGTCCGGATGACTCTAAGTCACAAACCGGATACGTATTTTTTGAATGGTGGAGCTGTCGGTTGGTGCAGTTCTAAGCAAAGCGTCGTGGCGGGATCTACGTGTGAAGCGGGACACATAGCTGCTTCAGAAGCAGCAAATGAAGGAGTCTGGATGAAGGAGTTCATATCCGATCTAGGTGTCATACCTAGTGCATCGGGTCCAATGAAAATCTGTTGTGACAATACTGGTGCAATTGCCTTGGCAAAGGAATCCAGATTTCACAAAAGAACCAAGCACATCAAGAGACGCTTCAATTCCATCCGCGATCAAGTCAAGGAGGGAGACATAGAGATTTGCAAGATACATACGGATCTGAATGTTGTAGACCCGTTGACTAAGCCTCTCTCACGAGCAAAACATGATCAGCACCAAGACTCCATGGGTGTTAGAATCATTACAATGTAATCTAGATTATTGACTCTAGTGCAAGTGGGAGACTGAAGGAAATATGCCCTACAGGCAATAATAAAGTTGTTATTTATATTTCCTTATATCATGATAAATGTTTATTATTCATGCTAGAATTGTATTAACAGGAAACTTAGTACATGTGTGAATACATAGACAAACAGAGTGTCACTAGTATGCCTCTACTTGACTAGCTCGTTAATCAAAGATGATTAAGTTTCCTAGCTATAGACATGAGTTTTCATTTGATGAACGGGATCACATTATTAGAGAATGATGTGATTGACTTGACCCATCCGTTAGCTTAGCACTATGATCGTTTAGTTTATTGATATTGCTTTCTCCATAACTTATACATGTTCCTGTGACTATGAGATTATGCAACTCCTGAATACCGAAGGAACACTTAGTGTGCTATCAAACGTCACAACATAACTGGGTGATTATAAAGATGCTCTATAGGTGTCTCCAATGGTGTTTGTTGAGTTGGCGTAGGTCGAAATTAGGATTTGTCACTCCGATTGTCGGAGAGGTATCTCGAGGCCCTCTCGGTAATGCACATCACTATAAGCCTTGCAAGCAATGTGACTAATGAGTTAGTTGTGGGATGTTTCTTTATGGAACGAGTAAAGAGACTTGCCGGTCATGAGATTGAACTAGGTATGATGATACCGACGATCGAATATCGGGCAAGTAACTTACCGATGAGAGTGGGAACAAAAGTATGTTGTTATGCGGTTTGACTGATAAAGATCTTCGTAGAATATGTAGGAACCAATATGAGCATCCAGGTTTTGTTATTGGTTATTGACCGAAGATGAGTCTCAGTCATGTCTACATAGTTCTCGAACCCGTAGGGTCCGCACGCTTAATGTTCGATGATGATGATATGTATTATGAGTTATGTGATTTGATGTACCGAAGATAGTTCGGAGTCCGGGATGTGATCACGGACATGACAAGGATTCTCGAAATGGTCGAGACATAAAGATTGATATATTGGAAGGCTATGTTTGGACATCGGAAAGGTTTTAGATAAGTTCAGACATTTTCTGGAGTACCGGGGGGTTACCGGAACCCCCCGGGGAGTTAATGGGCATTAATGGGCCATGGTGGGAGAGAGGAAGAGGCGGCCAAGTGGGAGGCGCATGCCCCCCCCCCCAAGCCCAATCCAAATTGGGAGGGGGGTCAGCCCCCCTTTCCTTCTCTCCCTCTCCCTCTTCCTTCTTCTCCAACTCCAACTAGGGAAGGGGGGAAACCTACTCCTACTAGGAGTAGGAATCCCCCCTTAGGGCGCGCCATAGGAGGTCGGCCCTCCCCTCCTCCACTCCTTTATATACGGGGAAGGGGGCACCCCATAGACACACAAGTTGATCTCTTAGCTGTGTGCAGTGCCCCCCTCCACAGATTTCCACCTCGGTCATATTGTCGTAGTGCTTAGGCAAAGCCCTGCGTCGGTAACTTCATCATCACCGTCAACACGCCATCGTGCTAACGAAACTCTCCACCGGCCTCAGCTGGATCTAGAGTTCGAGGGACATCACCGAGATGAACGTGTGCATATCACGGAGGTGTCGTGCATTCGGTACTTGATCGGTTGGATCGTGAAGACGTCCGACTACATCAACCATGTTACTTAGCGCTTCTGCTTTCGGTCTACGAGGGTACGTAGACACACTCTCCCCTCTCGTTGCTATGCATCCCTAGATAGATCTTGCGTGATCGTAGAAATTTTTTTGAAATACTGCGTTCCCCAACATCAACTCCATTCGTGAAAAGGTGAAGGCTGGAGACATAGAAATTTGCAAAATACATATGAATCTGAATGTAGCAGATCCGTTGACTAAACCTTTTCCGCGGGCAAAACATGATCAGCACCAAGACTCCATGGGTGTTAGATTCATTACAATGTAATCTAGATTATTGACTCTTGTGCAAGTGGGAGACTGATGGAAATATGCCCTAGAGGCAATAATAAAGTTGTTATTATTATATTTCCTTATTCATGATAAAGGTTTATTATTCATGCTAGAATTGTATTGATCGGAAACTTAAATACATGTGTGGATACATAAACAAATACCGTGTCCCTAGTAAGCCTCTACTAGACTAGCTCATTGATCGAAGATGGTTAAGATTTTCTAACCATGGACATGTGTTGTCACTTGATAACGGGATCACATCGTTAGGAGAATGATGTGATGGACAAGACCCATCCATTAGCTTAGCATATGATAATTCAGTTTATTGCTACTATTTTCTTAATGTCAAATACATATTCCTTTGACTATGAGATCATGCAATTCCCGGATACCGGAGGAATACCTTGTGTGCTGTCAAATGTCACAGCGTAATTGGGTGATCATAAAGATGCTCTACAGGTATCTTCGAAGGTGTCTGTTGAGTTGGCATGGATAGAGATTGGGATTTGTCACTCCGTGTGTCAGAGAGGTATCTCTGGACCCTCTCGGTAATACACATCACAAGAAGCTTGCAAGCAAAGTGACTAAGGAGTTAGTTACGAGATGATGTATTACAGAATGAGTAAAGAGACTTTCCGTTAATGAGATTGAAGTAGGTATGAAGATACCGACGATCGAATCTCGGGCAAGTAACATACTGACAGACAAAGGAAATTACGTATGTTGTCATAAGGTTTGACCGATAAAGATCTTCATAGAATATGTAGGAACCAATATGGGCATCCAGGTTCCGCTATTGGTTATTGGCTGGAGAAGCGTCTCGGTGATGTCTACATCATTCTCAAACCCGTCAGGTCCGCATACTTAACGTTTGTTGACGATATAGTATTATATGAGTTATGTGAGTTGACGACCGAATGTTGTCCGGAGTCCCAGATGAGTTCACGGACATGATGAGGAGCTCCAGAATGGTCCGGAGGTAAAGATTGATATATAGAACGATGCTTTTTGGTCACCGGAAAGGTTTCTAAACGTGTCGGGTAGTCATCGGTTCACCAGAAGGGGTTCCGGGAGGCCCCAAGAGGTTAATGAGCCATATGGGCCAAGAGAGGGGAGCACACCAGCCCACAAAGGGGCTGGCGTGCCCCACCTCTAGGCTGCCGACCCTATGGTTGGTAAGGGAGGAGGGCTAGACCCTCCTGCTTTCCCTCCACCTAAGAGGAAGGAAGGGGGTGCCACCCCCGTGTGCCTTTCCCGCGCGCGCCCAAGAAGGAAGGGGGGCACGGCCAGGGCAGGGGCCAAGGGTGGACACCGGCCCCCTTGGGGTTGCTCTAGGCTGCCTCCCCTCCTCCCCCACCATATATATGTGTGTAGGGATAGGAGGAACACACACCACGATCCCTAAGCCATGTGCGGCGCCCCTCTCCCTCTAGTTTGTCCTCGGTCATATTTTCATAGTGCTCGGCGAAGCCCTGCAGAGATAGTTGCATCACCACCGTCACCATGCCTCGTGCTGCCGGAACTCATCTACTACTTCGTCCATTTTACTGGATCAAGAAGGAGAGGACGTCATCGAGCTAAACGTGTGTTGAAAGCCGAGGTGCCGTGCTTTCGATACTTGATCGGCGGATCGTGAAGGTGTACGACTATAAAAACCATGTTGATAAACTCTTCCGCCAAATGTTCTACAAGGGTACATAGACACCTCTCCCCTCTGGTAGCTATGCATCTCTATGGATAGATCTTGTGTGTGCGTAGATTTTTGGTTTTTGTTTTTGTAAGTGCATCTAGTGCCCCTTAGTGATTTTGGTGTATTGAAGACTTATAGGTTAAGGGACTGATGCATTTGTGAGTGTACACAGGTCTATAAGTCTATGAGGAGTTTGATATTTCTAGAGAAAGTCGACCCCTAAAAATGAAGTTCTTCAATTGAAGACTTTGGATTTCTGAAGACTTTTTGAAGACTTTGTAAGTGAAGAAATTGGTGTGACCTTGAAGACTTGGTATTCATTCGAGGAACATGGAGCGTGAAGACTTTTGTTTTTGTAGTTTCATTTTATATTTCTTGAGTCATAGGAAACACCATACTGTTAAAGGGGGTCGAGGAAATAGTAAGGAAAAATTTCCATGTGATGCTCAACTCAAAATCCTACACCTACCAATCCCTTCGAGTGAAGCCGTTGGAAATCTCATACAGCTCAGTCAATTTGTTCAGTGACAGAGACGAAGTTCTTCTGGTCTCTGAGGAATTTATTCTGACTGAGGAGTTAGGAATTCACCAGTGCAGATTGCCTACACAGTGAGGAACATGATAGCCCTAAGGAATTTGATACTCAAAATTCCGACAGTTGTTGTGCTATGTGCCAGCTGTCCCAAAATATCTACCCACCTAACGGTTATATCATTGAAGGGCATTTATGTTATATCATGTTGGGCTGCTCCCTAGGCTATAAATAGCCGCCCCCTACAATCACTAGCTGGTTGGCTGCTCCGAGAGAAACTCACACTTGTCATTTGAGAGCATCTCATCCTCCGAGGACTTTGAGTGAAAATCATCAAGTGAGGAAAACCCAAACCCAAACACCTACAAACCCAAAGTGATTGAGCATCACTGAAGAGATTGATCCTGCGTGGATCTGACGCTTGTTACCTTTGAAGATTTGCATCTTCCAAATAGTTAGGTGTCATGGTCTAGAGCATCCAAGAGGAAATTGTGGATCACCGAGTGACCAAGTCTGTGAAGGTTTGGATGTCACCTGAAGACTTACCACGAGTGATTGGGCGAGGTCTGTGTGACCTTAGCTCAAGGGGAATACGGTGAGGACTGAGTGTCCTGAGCTGCGTGTTCAGGATTGGGTGTCCGAGACTGTGTGTCCTCGGGTTTAAATACCTAGCCTCCCTAACCAGACGTACAACTGTCATAGCAATTGGAACTGGTCTACCAAATCATTGTCTTCACCAAGCTACCTGGTTCCATTTCCTCAACCCTTCCATTTCCTCATTTCTGTGTTGTGTGCTTGTTCATATTTGTTTGAAGACTTTGACTGAAGACTTTCTCTATTTCCTCAGTTCAATTTCTTCAGTCTGTTTGTCGTATCCTGTGTTATCCTGTGTTTACGCTTTCTGTACTACGTGCTTGTTTTCATTTCATCAGGAAGACCATGCTCATGCACTGTTATGTTTACTTCTGAGTACTTATTCCGCTGCAAGTAGTTCTTCACTCAGGAATTTCCTCACTCTGAAATTCCTCAGTGAAGAATTCATAAAAATCGCCTATTCACCCCCCTCTAGTCGATATAACACACTTTCAATTGGTATCAGAGCAAGGTACTCCCTTGTTCTGTGTGATTTTGGTTTAACCACCTGGAGTTTTAGTTATGTCGACCACAGGTATGATCAAGGTTTCTGCTGGGTGTCCTACCTTCTATGGGACGGACTACCCCTACTGGAAGAATAAGATGTGCATGCGTCTTGAGGCCATTGATAAAGATCTCGGGTACGTTGTGGAGAATGGTGTTCCCTTTGTCACTCCCACCATCAATGTTGCTGATCTGAAGAGATTCAAGCAACTCGACTCTCAAGCGAAGAATATCATATGTGGCCATCTGAGTAAAGGGCAGTATGGCAGAGTGAGTGCTTTGGAGACAGCTAAGCTTATCTGGGACAGGCTATCCAAGGTCAATGAGGGAGTCTCAACACAGCGTGACTCTCGAGTTGACGTTCTTCGAAATCTCTTCAACCGCTTCAAAAGACTCGACAATGAAAATGTTCAGCAAACCTTCGATCGCCTCACTGACATCTCGAATGAGCTTCAAGCACTTGGTGCCGTTGATATCACCGACCATGAGGTGGTGAAGAAATTGTTGAGATCGCTTGATTCCTCATTTGATACCTTGGCATTGATGATACAAGAACGTGGAGACTATAAGTCACTTGATCCCGCTGAGACTAAACACTCATGAGTTCCAGCTTGCTGAGAAGAGAGATCTCTATGGACCAAGTTATGGTAGATGACGAGCTCTAAAGGCCAAGGCAGTATCCGAATCTGATGGTGAAGATTCTAACAACAGCCTTGGTGACCCTGAAAAACTGAGCCAGGAGCTAGCAATGCTCGTGAGGAAGTTCCAAAAGTTCTCAAGACATGGTCATTTTGGTAAATCCTCAAGAGGTGGTGACTTGAGATCAGATTCCTCATCCCATGATTACAAGAAGAGACTCTGCCATAAATGCAAAAAACCTGGACGCTACATTCAAGATTGTCCTTAGTGGGAAAAGGAATCGAAGAAGAAGAAGTACAAGGATTACAGTTTTGATGATTCAAAGAAGAAGAAGAATTCTTTAAAGTCCTCGTCATCAAGACCCTCAAGGTCCTCATCTCACAAGAAGAGCAGCTACAAGAAGGCTCGAGCATTCATTGGCAAGGAAATGGACTCTGAGGTTGAATCTGAGGAAAATGAGGAAGAGGAGGAATCTGAGGAGTCAGACTTTGGTGTGGCGAGCCTAGCCCTCGCAACTGCGTTTGTCAGCAAGTCTATCTTCAACTCTGAAGAAATGGACCTCCCCAACACTACTGATGACGATGACGAGGACTACGCTCCCACCTGTTGCTTCATGGCAAAAGGCTCAAAGGTACTCAAATATCCCTCACCTGAATCTAATGAGGATGAATCTGATGAAAACCTCAAACCCAGCTATTCTAAACTTGCTAAGATTGCTGTGAAACTGCAAAAGGCTCTTGAAAAGGTTCAAAATATGCTAGATAAAAGCGATGATATGTTGGGCGAGGAAATGGATCGCACTAAAATCTTGACTGAAAATCTTCAAAGACTTCAGTCCAAGTTTGACAATCTTCAAGGTCATCATAACACTCTCCTATCTGATCATGAGAAGCCTTCTTATGAATTTCTTCAAAGAAAGCAAGATCTTGAGCAGTTAAGAGTGAGTTATGAAGATCTTCAGAAGGAGCATGATTCATTACTTGCTCAACAGATCAGCGCTACTCGGGATGAATTTGTTCCTCCATGTTTGAAGTGCATTGAATGTGAAACTGCTAATTCTTCACCTGAATGCTCAAATACTACCATTGCTGCAAATTCCTCAACTGCCTCTGCTATCACTAATTCCTCATCCAAGGACATTGCTAGTATCACTAATGATGTAGGGCTGAAGGAATTGTATATGACAGGTGATGTCTACTACACAACCTTCTTCTTGTAGACGTTGTTGGGCCTCCAAGTGCAGAGGTTTGTAGGACAGTAGAAAATTTCCCTCAAGTGGATGACCTAAGGTTTATCAATCCGTAGGAGGCGTAGGATGAAGATGGTCTCTCTCAAGCAACCCTGCAACCAAATAACAAAGAGTCTCTTGTGTCCCCAACACACCCAATACAATGGTAAATTGTATAGGTGCACTAGTTCGGCGAAGAGATGGTGATACAAGTGCAATATGGATAGTAGATATGAGTAGTTGTAATCTGAAATTATAAAAACAGCAAGGTAACTAATGATAAAAATGAGCATAAACGGTATTGCAATGCGTTGAAACAAGGCCTAGGGTTCATACTTTCACTAGTGCAAATCCTCTCAACAATAATAACATAATTGGATCACATAACTAACGCTCAACATGCAACAAAGAGTCGCTCCAAAGTCACTAATAGCCGAGAACAAATGAAGAGATTATGGTAGGGTACGAAACCACCTCAAAGTTATTCTTTCCAATCAATCCGTTGGGCTATTCCTATAAGTGTCACAAACAGCCCTAGAGTTCGTACTAGAATAACACCTTAAGACAAAATCAACCAAAACCCTAATGTCACCTAGATACTCCAATGTCACCTCAAGTATCCGTGGGTATGATTATACGATATGCATCACACAATCTCAGATTTATCTATTCAACCAACACATAGAACCTCAAAGAGTGCCCCAAAGTTTCTATCAGAGAATCACGACGAAAAAGTGTGCCAACCCCTATGCATAGGTTCATGGGCGGAACTCGCAAGTTGATCACCAAAACATACATCAAGTGAATCATGTGGTATCCCATTGTCACCACAGATACGCACGGCAAGACATACATCAAGTGTTCTCAAATCTATAAAGACTCAATTCGATAAGATAACTTCAAAGGGGAAACTCAATCCATTACAAGAGAGTAGAGGGGGGAAGAAACATCATAGGATCCAAATATAATAGCAAAGCTCGCGATACATCAAGATCGTGTCACCTCAAGAACACGAGAGAGAAAGAGATCAAACACATAGCTACTGGTACATACCCTCAGCCCCGAGGGAGAGCTACTCCCTCCTCGTCATTGAGAGCACCGGGATGATGAAGATGGCCTCCGGAGAGAGATTGCCCCCTCCGACAGGGTGCTGGAATGGGTCTAGATTGGTTTTCAGTGGCTACAGAGGCTTCTGGCGGCAGAACTCCCGATCTATTGTCTATTCTGGAAGTTTTAGGGTACGTGAGTATATATGGGTGCAGGAAGTACGTCGGTGGAGCTTCGGGGGCCCCACGAGGCAGGGGGCGCACCCTAGGGGGGTGCCCCCCACCCTCGTGAGCACCTCCCTTGGCTCCTGACATGGGGTCCAAGTCCATAGCTTTCCTTCCAAAAATAACTTCTCTAGTTGATTTCATTCTATTTCGACTCCGTTTGATATTCCTTTTCTTCGAAACGCTGAAATAGGCAAAAAATAGCAAATCTGGGTTGGGCCTCCCGTTAATAGGTTAGTCCCAAAAATAATATAAAAGTGGATAATAAAGCCCAATATTGTCCAAAACAGTAGATAATATAGCATGGAGCAATCAAAAATTATAGATACGTTGGAGACGTATCAAGCATCCCCAAGCTTAATTCCTGCTCGTCCTCGAGTAGGTAAATGATAAAAACAAAATTTTTGATGCGGAGTGCTACTTGGCATAATTTTAATGTAATTCTTCTTAATTGTGGTATGAACATTTGGATCTGAAAGATTCAAGACAAAAGTTCATATTGACATAAAAATGATAATACTTCAAGCATACTAACTAAGCAATTATGTCTTCTCAAAATAACATGGCCAACGAAAGTTCATCCCTACAAAATCATATGGTTTAGTCATGTTTCATTTTCGTCACACAAGAATGCTATCATCATGCACAACCCCGATGAAAAGCCAAGCAATTGTTTCATACTTTAGTAATCTCAAACTCATAAACCTTCATGCAATACATGAGCGCGAGCCATGGATATAGCACTATGGATGGAATAGAATAATGAGGGGGTTATGTGGAGAAGACAAAAAAGGAGAAAGTCTCACATCAACGAGGAAATCAATGGGCTATGGAGATGCCCACCGATTGATGTTAATGCAAGGAGTAGGGATTGCCATGCAACGGATGCACTAGAGCTATAAATGTATGAAAGCTAAACAAAAGAAACTAGTGGGTGTGCATCCAACTTGCTTGCTCATGAAGACCTAGGGCACTTGAGGAGGCCCATTGTTGGAATATACAAGCCAGGTTCTATAATGAAAAAATCCCACTAGTATATGAAAGTGACAAAACAAGAGACTCTCTATCATGAAGATCATGGTGCTACTTTGAAGCACAAGTGTGGCAAGGGATAGTAGCATTGTCCCTTCTCTCTTTTTCTCTCTTTTTTATTTTTTTTTATTTGGGCATTTCCCCTTTTTTATGGCCTTTCTCTTTTTTGGGGCCTTCTCTTTTTTCTTTGGCCTTTCTTTTTTTTATTCCTCACTTGGGACAATGCTCTAATAATGATGATCATCACACTTCTATTTATTTACAACTCAATGATTACAACTCAATACTAGAACAAAGTATGACTCTATATGAATGCCTCCAGCGGTGTACCGGGATGTGCAATGATTCATGAGTGACATGTATGAAAGAATTATGAACGGTGGCTTTGCCACAAATATGATGTGAACTACATGATCATGCAAAGAAATATGACAATGATGATGCGTGTCATAATAAACGGAACGGTGGAAAGTTGCATGGCAATATATCTCGGAATGGCTATGGAAATGCCACAATAGGTAGGTATGGTGGCTGTTTTGAGGAAGATATAAGGAGGTTTATGTGTGACATAGTGTATCATATCACGGGATTTGGGTGCACCGGCGAAGTTTGCGCCAACTCTCAAGGTGAGAAAGGGCAATGCACGGTACCGAAGAGGCTAGCAAGGATGGAAGGGTGAGAGTGCGTATAATCCATGTGTAACGCCCTGAGACCGATGTGCCAAGTGTCCTCCAGTTATTCGCTATTGTTGCCATGTCATTGCTTGCGTGTCATGCTTTTCATATCATGTCATCATGTGCTTTTCATTTGCATACATATTCATCTCATGCATCCGAGCATTTTCCCCATTGTCCGTTTTGCAATCCGGCGCTCCTATGTCACCCGGTGTCCCTTTCTACCTCTTTTCATGTGCGGGTGTTAAACATTTTCGGATTGGACCGAGACTTGCCATGCGGCCTTGGTTTACTACCGGTAGACCGCCTGTCAAGTTTCATGCCATTTGGACTTCGTTTGATACTCCAACGGTTAACCGAGGGACCGAAAAGGTCTCGTGTGTGTTGCAGCCCAACACCCCTCCAAAGTGGCCCAAAACCCACCTAAACCTCCTCCATCCTCTCGGTCGTTCGATCACGATCGCGTGGCCAAAAACCACACCTCATTTGGACTCTCCTAGCTCCCTCTACCTATAAATATGTGCACGTCGTTCATTTTCGCGGACAAAACCCTAGATTTTCCCTTCGCGCCGCGCCGGACATGTCCGTCCCGGACGGACGAAATCACGCCGCCGCCTTCAGCCAACCACGCACCGCCACCTCACCGCCTTCTCTCTCCTCCCGCTGCCGAGCCCGCCGGCCAAGATCTGGCCCGCGCGGAGCCGAACCGGGCCAGGATCCGCCGCCGCCTGTCTTCCACGCCCGAGGCGCCTCACCTCCGTCCGCCGCCGCAGCTGGAACGCGCCGCCGCCGTATGCCGGTGCCAACCACCGCGCGCCGCCGCCACCGAGCTCGCCGGCGCACCCGAGCGCTCCACGCCGTCGCCGGAGCTCGCCTTGCTCCGCCGTTCCACGCGGCCCGAGCCGGCCACCGCCTCCGTCGCCATCTACACCGCCCCTCTTCGCCGGCGCAGACCTCCACCGCCCTTCGTCGCCCCGGGCCGGCGTCGCTCTGCTCCACCCCGGCCCGCCTCATCCCCGGCAAGAGGCGTCGCGCCGCCTCCCATCTCCGACCGAGCTCCGGCTCCTTCCTCAAGCTCCGGCCAGTCCCAGCTCCGGCGAGCTCCTCCTCTCTCCGGCCACCGCGAGATCCCGTCGCCGGCGAACCTTGAAGTCTGTGCCCGGCGAGATCCCGATCGGATCTCAGATCTGGAAACCCTAATCACCTCGGTTGACTTTCTCCTCTCTCTCTCCATAATTTTTATGTGATTTTCGTCATGCCATAACTCTGCATCCGTAGCTCCGATTCGTGCGTGTAGCATATCAAAATGTTTGTCTCGACGAGTACATCATTTCATATCATTGAATCATTTTCATTTGAGCTCATCTCGATGCCCGAAATGCTGTTGGAAGAGGGCTATGTGAGGAATATGTCAGATCTGTTTCAGCAAATGGCCTTTTGTCATTTTTGCCATGATTAATGTGTGCATGCTATGATCCTGAGCTCTACATGTGTTTTGTTATATGCCATGCCATCTTTACAGGGGTGTATGCCATGTATTTTTGTGATATTTGTGGTGAGTAGCACAAGCATGCAAAGTACCTTACTCAATGATGCTGATTTCAGGGACTTAGAATTTCACTAAGTCCTTGTCCTGTTTTTGTTGTTATGCCATATGTTCATGTTGTTTCCTAGTGATCCGTGCCTCTTTTGAGGATGATCAGTAAGGATGTTTTGTTAATATTGTGGTGCTCTATCCATCCATGTCTTTGTTTGCATTTATGGAGCACCCTAGCTTGAGCCAATCAAGCTCTACTTTTGCTATAAAATGATCCTGGCAGATTGTTGACATGTTTAGCGATTTTGCCGAGGATGTTGCTATTGATCCGTGCATGTTATGTTGTTGTTCTTGCCATGTCTAGCTTCTATGCAATGTCTCCGTTATGGGTGTATACTTAGTTTGTCATGCCATGCTGTGTAGTGAGTGCATCGAGCTCGTAAACATGCCTACTTGTTAAACTGTTTTGCATGCTCCAGTTTTTCACTAAGTCTGAATCTTTTTGTGTTTTTGCCATGTTCACATGCTTGCAATTGTATTTTCTGATCCCTTTTGGCTCATGGTCACTAAGGGACTTTTGTTATGTGCTTAGAGTAGCTTCATGCCATGCCTTGCTTTGCCATGATATGTTCCCGTGGCATGTAGTTTTCATGCTCTAAAGTTTGCTTCCTGGTGATAAATTCCAGACTTGTGTTAATTTCACTAAGTCTGTAACCTGTTATCTTTTGCACTTTTGTCATGCTTGTTTGAGCCTATTAATGGATGAATTAGTTGTAGCTCAGTGTTCATCTTTTGTCAAGAATCATGAGTGGATCCCTGCCATGTATTTTGTTGCCATGTTTGAGTGCTGTAGCATATTCATCTTGATGCATTTAGATGGCTACTTGTTGATTATCGTAGACCCGTGCCATATTTGCTTTGCTTGCCATTTCCAAACCGTGCATCCGATTCCGGTGATCTTTATATCGATTTCAACCGAAATCACCTCACCTTTCCAGTGGAACTCTTGGATTTCCAAGTTGAGGCCAGGTTCAATCATTCCTTTCCAAATCATGCATATGCACCGCATACTGCATCCCGCATATCATACCATGTTCATGTGTTGTTTGTTTACTATGTTGTGTGCTTCTTTCCGGTGTTGCTTATTCGGGTTGGTTCCGATAACGTCGCATTTTCGAGAACCCGTTCTTCTACGTCTGTTTGTCTTCTTCATGGACTTGTTCTTCTTCCTTGCGAGATTTCAGGCAAGATGACCATACCCTCGAAATCACTTCTATCTTTGCTTGCTAGTTGCTCGCTCTTTTGCTATGCCTATGCTGCGATACCTACCACCTACTTCTCATGCCTCCCATATTGTTTAACCAAGCATCTAACCCACCTTGTCCTAGCAAACCGTTGTTTGGCTATGTTACCGCTTTGCTCAGCCCCTCTTATAGCATTGTTAGTTGCAGGTGAAGATGAAGTTTGTTCCTTGTTGGAACATGGAGATGTTGTTCCTTGTTGGAACATGTTTACTTGTTGGGATATCACAATATCTCTTATTTAATTAATGCATCTATATACTTGGTAAAGGGTGGAAGGCTCGGCCTTATGCCTGGTGTTTTGTTCCACTCTTGCCGCCCTAGTTTCCGTCATATCGGTGTTATGTTCCCGGATTTTGCATTCCTTACACGGTTGGGTTATAATGGGAACCCCTTGACAGTTCGCCTTGAATAAAACTCCTCCAGCAATGCCCAACATTGGTTTTGCCATTCGCCACCTAGCCTTTTCTTTCCCTTGGGTTCTACAGACTCAAGGGTCATCATTATTTTAACCCCCCCCCCCCGGGCCAGTGCTCCTCTGAGTGTTGGTCCAAACTAGAGCCCTGTGCGGCGCCCTCTCGGGGAAACTCGAGGTTTGGTTTTAGTTGTATGGAGCTCTCATCTGAGTGTGCCCTGAGAACGAGATATGTGCAGCTCCTATCGGGATTTGTCGGCACATTCGGGCGGTGTCGCTGGACTTGTTTTACCATTGTCGAGGATGTCTTGTAACCGGGATGCCGACTCTGATCGGATTGTCTTGGGAGAAGGAATATCCTTCGTTAACCGTGAGAGCTTGTGATGGGCTAAGTTGGGACACCCCTGCAGGGATTTGAACTTTCGAAAGTCGTGCCCGCGGTTATGGGCAGATGGGAATTTGTTAATGTCCTGTTGTAGAAAACTTGAAGCTTGACTTAATTAAAATACATCAACCGCGTGTGTAACCGTGATGGTCTCTTCTCGGTGGAGTCCGGGAAGTGAACACGGTGTTGGAGTAATGCTTGACGTAGGTTGTTCTAGGATCACTTCTTGATCATAGTTGTTCGACCGTGCTTTTGCCTTCTCTTCTCGCTCTCATTTGCATATGTTAGACACCAAATATGCTAGTCGCTTGCTGCAGCTCCACCTCATACCTTTTACCCTTCCTATAAGCTTAAATAGTCTTGATCGCAAGGGTGTGAGATTGCTGAGTCCCCATGACTCATAGATACTTCCAAAACCAACTTGCAGGTGCCGTTGAACCGTGCAGATGACGCAACCAAGCTCAGGAGGAGCTCGATGAAGATCTTGTCCTTTGTGTTGTTTCATTCTAGTTGATCAGTAGTGGAGCCCAGTTGGGGTCGATCGGGGATCTGTGTAGCATTTGGGGTAGTCTTCTTTTTTTGGGGTTCCGCAGTCGGACCTTGATTGAATCTGGATGATGTAATGCTTTATTCATGTAATTGTGTGAAGTGGCGATTGTAAGCCAACTATGTATCTCTTTCCCTTATGTATTACATGGGTTGTGTGAAGATTACCTCACTTGCGACATTGCTTACAATGAGGTTATGCCTCTAAGTCATGCTTCGACACGTGGGAGATATAGCCGCATCGTGGGCGTTACACCATGGACTCAACATTAGTCATAAACAACTCACATACTTATTGCAAAAATCTACAAGTCATCAAAAACCTCGGCACTCCGCGCATTCTCCTAGGGGGATAGATTTGTAGGAAAAGACCATCATTCGTCCTCGACCGCCACTCATAAGGAGGACAATCAAATAACACCTCATGTTTCAAATTTGTTACATAACGTTTACCAAACGTGCATGCTACGGGACTTGCAAACTTCAACACAAGCATTTATCAATTTCACAACTACTCAACTAGCACGACTTTCATATTATTACCTCCATATCTCAAAACAATCATCAAGTATCAAACTTCTCTTAGTATTCAATGCACTTATATGAAAGTTTTTACTATTCTTGGATGCCTAGCATATTAGGATTATTTAAGAAAATTACCATGCTATTTAAGACTCTCAAAATGATATAAGTGAAGCATGAGATTTCATTAATTTCTACAAAATAAAACCACCACCATGCTCTAAAAGATATAAGTGAAGTACTAGAGCAAAAACAAACTACTCCGAAAGATATAAGTGAAGATCAATGAGTAGTCGAATAATTATGCAACTATGTGAA
This sequence comes from Triticum aestivum, assembly GCF_018294505.1. Lineage (NCBI taxonomy): Eukaryota > Viridiplantae > Streptophyta > Magnoliopsida > Poales > Poaceae > Triticum > Triticum aestivum. Next base: position 373,208,513 of record NC_057809.1, on the reverse strand, counting down.
GACTCTCTAACATTTAAGAATTTCAGATCTTGATACTTTATTCAAACAGCAAGAAAATCCTAACAAAATAAATTGACGCTCCAAGCAAAACACATATCATGTGGCGAATAAAAATATAGCTCCAAGTAAAGTTACCGATGAACAAAGACGAAAGAGGGGATGCCTTCCAGGGCATCCCAAGATTAGGCTTTTGGTTGTCCTTGTTCCATAGTCCATCGAATCCTTACCCAAAACTTGAAAACTTCACAACACAAAACTTAACAGAAAACTCGTAAGCTCCGTTAGCGAAAGAAAACAAAAAACCACTTCAAGTTACTGTAATGAACTCATTATTTATTTATATTGGTGTTAAACATACTGTATTCCAACTTCTCTATGGTTTATAAACTATTTTACTAACCATAGATTCATCAAAATAAGCAAACAACACACGAAAAACAGAATCTGTGAAAAACAGAACAGTCTGTAGTAATCTGTAACTAACGCAAACTTCTGGAACCCCAAAAATTCTAAAATAAATTTCTGGACATGAGGAATTTATCTATTAATAAAATGCAAAAAGAATTAACTAAATAGCACTCTCCAATAAAAAATTGCAGCAATTCTCGTGAGCGCTAAAGTTTCTGTTTTTGACAGCATGATCAACAAGACTTTCCCCAAGTCTTCCCAAAGGTTCTACTTGGCACAAACACTAATTAAAAGCATAATACCACATCTAAATAGAGGCTAGATGAATTATTTATTACTAAACAGGAACAAAAAGCAAGGAATAAAAATAAAGTTGGGTTGCCTCCCAACAAGCGCTATCGTTTAACGCCCCTAGCTAGGCATGATGATTTCAATGATGCTCAAATAAAAGATAAGAATTGAAACATAAAGAGAGCATCATGAAGAATATGACTAGCACATTTAAGTCTAACCCACTTCCTATGCATAGGGATTTTGTGAGCAAACAACTTGTGGGAACAATAATCAACTAGCATAGGAGGGTAAAACAAGCATAACTTCAAAACTTTAAGCACATAGAGAGGAAACTTGATATTATTGCAATTCCTACAAGCATATGTTCCTCCCTCATAATAATTTTCAGTAGCATCATGAATGAATGCAAAAATATAACCAGCACCTAAAGCATTCTTCTCATGATCTACAAGCATAGAAAATTTACTACTCTTGTCGGTGTACTAGAATAGGGGTACCCTAGTACCCCGAACTTGTGCACGGGCAGTTGCAGCACCCCGCGGCAAGGCTTGCCGGGCGAACGCCAAGATCCTCCGTGGTTCCCTTGGAGCCATTCAAGAACAAAGTATTTAAGCTCAGGAGACAAGGCCCCGGCAAGAGGAGCTTGCCGGGAAGGCCAACCAAGGCACTCCAAGGAACTTGCCGCGACGCGCCACGCGCTCCGGCAAGGCAACAAGGCCCTGGCAAGAGGAGCTTGCCGGGAAGACCAACCAAAGTACCTCGAGGCCCGGTGAGCGACAAGCTTCCGGACCCGACAAGATAACAGCAGCGACAAGGCGCTTGCCGCGGCAGGCGGCCACTCTGTGCCCACGCTCCAGCGCATCCACCAACGTGTCGCTCTGGGGGCCTCCCCAGGCGCGCGTGGCGGGAGGCTGTGCAGCCAGCGGTGCGCAGTGGCATGCGAAGCTGACAAGATCGCCATCGTGGTGAACGGTGGCGCCCCTAACGGTCCTTTTCTGCACTATTTGGGCGACTCAGACGGGCATTTAATGCCCTTGTCCCATGCCGTCAGGGTTAGGTAGGGTGCACTGTACAAGTAACTGTACCAACCACCTCGCTTTTTACATTTGTACCCTTCTCTGCGTTGCCACCTGTCGGTGACCCCTTTAGCGTATAAAAGGAGGCCCATGCGCAACGTAGAGGGGGTTCGGTTCGACTGGTTCGCGAGGTTCGACTCATTCGTAACCCAGAAAAACACTACGCTCTCTCTCTGGAGCAAGAACACAAGATAATCAAACAAGCAGCAGTAGGAGTGTTATCTCTCCGGAGAGCTCCGAAGCTGGGTAAACTGCTCGTGTGCTTCGCCTCGATCTGCTCTTCGTGTGATCTCCGCTCCCCACCGAACCGAAAGGGGCCCGGTCCGCCGGCCCCATAGGTGTTCGTGGATCAGTTTCCCCGACATCTTTGGCGCGCCAGGTAGGGGGCGTCGAGATTGTGTGAACCTGATCCGGCGTTCACATGAGCTAGATCTTCATTCCCTTCATCAACATGCCACCGAAGAAGAAGACTTCAGCGGCGGCCGCCCCGTCCACGTCACTTCCGCCACCGTTGGAGCAAACGGGTGGTGGAATGGACGCCGGCAGAAGAATGGACGTCGATGAGGAAGCTTATGATGCTGCCAGGTCCAAGGACAAGGCTGCACAAACCTCGGCGACTGTACATGTTCCGCGCCACTCTCAGGAGGCGCAAGACCAACAGCGTCATGGCACTCGCAGTGCCATACGCATGGTAGGCCAAGACCAAGCTGGTGAATCTCGGGACGCTCAAGACCAGCATGCACGCCAGCGTGCTGGCACGAGCGGGGCACGGTCGCGTGGACGGGATACTGCTCCTTCTAACATAGTTAGAAGTCCGAGCATGTCCCGCTCCTCGTGCCGTCCACCACTGCCACCCACCACCTCAGCAGAAGCTTTGCCGCGAGCTCAACTGCTCCTAGATTACCCTCCGACGTCGGACAAGATCGACAAAAGGAGGGCCACCATTCAGAGTCTCATCGGCTACGCCAACGGTGACACTCCATGGCGGCCAAGCGCGTCGCCGCCGCGGCAGGGTTGCCGGGCGCGAGCCGGTGGCGACGAAACGGGTGGAGGTGCAACTACCGAAGAGGAAGTTGGTTTCTGGTGACTACTTTCCGGCAGAGCTCCCCGAAGCCGCCGCCAAGAAAGTCCCCAAGATCAACACCAAGGATGCTGAGGGGCAGTCTGCTACGGCAAGCCTTATGGTTTGTTCCGTTGAAGAAGACGCTCCCGACAAGTTTTGCTCCGGCAAGCTTGCCGGGGAACATCAAGCTCCGGCAGGGCCGCAAGTCCTTGCCGTAGAAGCGGATGTTCCCGCAACAGCAGATGTGCCTTTAGTCCTTGTTGTCGAGCCACAAGCTCCAGCATGGGCACAGCAGATTGTCCATTTCCTTCAGACAGGAGAACTTCCCGAAGAGCAAGAATAAGCGGAAAAAGTAGCCCGGCAGTCAAGTATGTACCAGTTTGTCGATAGCATACTGTACAGAAGAAGACTCAACGGTGTGAAATTGAAGTGTATTTGCCGGGAAGATGGACAAAAGCTGTTGGCAGAGATACATGGAGGCATATGTGGCCACCACATTGGCGCAAGAGCACTTGCCAGCAAAGCTTTCCGGCAAGGTTTCTTTTGGCCGACAGCCCTCCAGGATGCAACTGCACAAGTAACCAAGTGTGAAGCGTGCCAGTTCCACTCCAAACAGATACACCAGCCAGCTCAAGCTCTCCAGACGATCCATTTATCCTGGCCATTTTCAGTCTGGGGGCTCGATATCCTCGGCCCTTTCCCCCGAGCTGTCGGGGGCTTTGAGTACTTGTACATCGCAATCGACAAGTTCACAAAGTGGCCGGAAGTGCAGCCAGTGAGGAAGGTGACAGCACAGTCAGCAGTCAAGTTCTTCAGGTCAATCCTTTGCCATTTCAGGATCCCTAACAGGATCATCACCGACAACGGCACGCAATTCACGAGCCGCACCTTCATGCAGTACGTCCAAGACCTTGGCGCCAAGGTCTTCTTCGCTTCTGTTGCTCATCCGAGAAGCAACGGTCAAGCAGAGAGGGCAAATGCTGAAGTGCTGCGCGGGCTCAAGACCAGAACTTTCGACAGGCTGCGCAAGTGCGGAAGAAACTGGATCGAAGAGCTGCCGGTGGTTCTTTGGTCGATCAGAACGACGCCAAATCAAGCCACTGGCCAGACGCCTTTCGCTCTAGTCTATGGAGCAGAGGCAGTTCTCCCCACGGAACTCGTATATGGATCGCCTCGAGTGCTCGCTTATGATGAGCTTGAGCAAGAACAGCTGCGACAAGACAACGCGCTGCTCCTTGAGGAAGATCATCTTCAGGCTGCTGTACGAGCTGCTCGATACCAGCAAGCTTTGCGCCGCTACCATAGCCGCAAAGTTAAGGCTAGAAGCTTCGAGGAAGGCGACCTTGTTCTTCGGCGCGTTCAGTCCGCCAAGAATTCCAACAAGTTGACGCCGAAGTGGGAAGGCCCTTATCGGGTGAAACGAGTCACAAGGCCCGGCGCTGTCCGCCTTGAGACCGAAGATGGCATTCTGATGAGCAACTCCTGGAACATAGAACATCTTCGTAAGTTTTTCCCGTAGGGCGCGGTTGCCGGAACCCGTTCCGGCAACCACCTTTTGTACAAGTCTTGCCACTGTTGCATATAATCCTTTGTACAAAGCCGGGCGCAGATCCCGTGCATAAATAAAACCCCATGTGCTCCGCACAACTTGTCCATTTCATGCATTAGTTTCTTTCTTGCATGCGATTATCTGACACTTTGTGCAGCACCTACATCCGGTAAGCAATAACGAGCCGAAGGGCTCCATATCATTATTTTCTCTTCTTTCTTCTTTTTTCAACAAAGGAAAAGAAGGTTCCCTCGCACACAAGTTTGCCGGGGGGAAGGAGAAGATTGTGGTATGGACCAGGCGTCGTTCAAGCAAAGTTTTGCCTTGCCGGGAAGCAAATGACGTAAAAGCTAAGTTGCCAAAGTTTGAGCAATCAGTTTTTAAATTTTTGAGTTATCTTCCTCGAACGACCCTGCTTTGTATGGAAAACCTGTGCGCGGAGGAACCAACTCGTGGCTAGTTGCGCCCTTACTTTGTTTCAAGTCCGCTCAACAACTTAAGTGTGCTGCATCTAGTCGCGACAAGGTTTCTTGTCGGAAGCAGCGCCGCCAGCAGGCTACTGACGTTCCGCACTCAGCGCTCACGGCTCGGGTGCCTGGGCCGACAAGTTCCCTAGAAGCGTAGGGTAAAAACATACAAAGGAAGGAATCTAGTAGAGGAAATAACATAGCAATTGATAACAGAAATAAAGTTATATTACAAGATAACTTGTCGCAGCTCTAACAGACTGTTTTCATAATGTGATTAGCAACGACAAGGGAAAAGAAGAAATGAGCGGCCTAGTCTACGCGATCGCCCTCAACCCTCTTGATCTCGCTCACCTTGTCCACAATGGGTGCGACAAGGGCCTTGAGTGTGTCCCGATCGGCATCTGGCGGCAAGGACTTGAGGACGTTGGTGAAGCTAAGGCCTGGATTGCGGAAGGCCACCTTCATCAGCACCTTCGGGAGAATCCTGGCGCAGATTTTGCACGACTCGTCGGCCAGCTGCTTTGGGATCTTCTCCCGGAGCCGCTGGAGTGCCGTCGCCACGCCCTTGAAGAACAGGCTGAGCTTGGCGCTGGGTTGGAGATTCTCGTCGGAGGGATACCCAAAGTCCTCCATCCCCAGCTGCGCCAGCTCCTCGTCGATGACTGCGGCAATATTCACCAGACCCCCGGTCCAGTGCTCCACAGTATCTCTGAATGAGTTCTGGGTAACTGCGATGCTCTCCAGCAGCGCCATGTCAGCCTTGACCTTCTCCGACAAGGTCTTCTCCCGCTCCTTGGCGGCGTCCAGCGTCTGCGTCGGCGTGGCCAGCTTCAACTCCAGGTCTGCATTGGAATCCTTGGCAGCGCTGAGCTCCTTGCCCCTCTCAGCGAGAAGACCTTGCAGCTCACCGTGGGTGGCAGCATCCTTCTCACGCTCACGCTTGAGCGCGGCAAGCTCCTCGCTACTTTTCCCGATGTTGGCCTCCAGCTGCGCCACCTTCTCCTCCAGCTCTTTCTTGGCAGCCTCTGCGATTGCAGCAGCGTCCTTTGCCTCCTTGAGCGCCCCGCCAAGTGCTTGCTCGCACTCGGCGAGCTCCTCCTCGTAGTTGTCGAGGTTGGCCTTCCGCTGCACCAATTCGCCTTCTCGCGCGGACTGCTTCTCGGCGGCCAGCCTTTGTTCCTCCTTAGCTTCGGCCTTCTCGAGAAGGAAGGCCGTGCACTCCTCGTCGAGTGGCTCCCGCTCCTGTGCCAGCGATCGGAGAGCTTCTTGATTGTGGCCCCGGAGCTCCTCCGCGCGCTTCTCCATGTCAACTCCCGCCTTTGCGACAAGCGCTTCCCGGGAAGCCAGCTTGGCTTGCCGTGCGTGGTAGAGTGACAGCAGCTTCCGCAGCAGCTGCTCCTCCTCAGGCTCGCCACTGCTGCTGCTGGGCGCGTCGACCAACGACAGTCCAGCAGAGGCGAGCACCTCCTCATCGAAAGTTTCCCCCTCGACCGGCGCCCTGGAGCTCGACGCCCAGGGTAGCTTGATGAAGATATCGTCACCGGCCTTCAAGTAGGCGCCGGGCTGGGGCTCCTCGGAGCCCGGCTCCGCAGCAGCGGCAGAGGGATCGGCGATCGGCGCAGCGCCTGGCGCTCCTGCGGCCTCAGGGTCGTCAGTGCGATCGCCCGACCCCTCGCCGGCTCCTGCGGCAGCAGCCTTGGCGGCCTCCTCGCCGGCGGTCTCATCAGCACCGGCCCCTTCTTCGTTGGCGGCGGTGTCGTCAGTGCTGCCATGCACGCCTTCCTCGCCGGCGCCCTCTATCTCCATTGGCTCAGCAGCAGATGGGTCTGAAGAACTAAGAAGGGAGAAAAATCAATCAAAAATCCAAGAGAAGAAAATCAGAAGAAGAAGAACCCAAGGGAAAGTTTTTGGACAAGTGAATTACCTGTGCCAAGATCTGCAGTTGCGGTCTCGGCCGCCGCAGGATCGACGGTGCTGCCCCTTGCCGGAGAGTTCTCCTTTGCCAGAGAGTGCTCCCTTGCCGGGGACTCCTCCCTTAGCGGCGTAGTCGAAGCAGATGGCACTTCGGGACCAGCTTCCGGGCGCTCCTGATATGGCTGCTCTGCTCCTACACAAATCAACAAGCAAGATATCAACAAAGGAAAAAAGCACTCATGCGCGCCTGACAGCAGAAAGCTAACTATGAACTTACGCTGGGGGCTGCGCTGGGGGCTGCTTTGAGGAGTGGTTGCCGGGTCCGTCAAGGTGGTCTCGGACCCACCCCCTGCTGACACGGTGGGGTCATCTTTGATGACAATCACCGCAGCCTTGGCCCTCTTCGCCGCTCTCTGGGCCAGCGTCCTGAAAAGAAAGGAGTTCAGATTGAAGCAAGTCAGATACAAGATAAAAACAGTAAGATTGAAGAACTACAAGAGCACCAAAGAAACTTACTCTTTTCTTCCTCCTTGTCGGAGCTGAGCGCGGAAAGATCGAAGTCCGGCTCCCCTCCGGTGCAGCGAGGCGGAGGAGTAGGATCCCTTGCCCGCTTGGTGGGGGCGCTGGAGGTGGCCCGGGAAGATCCCGCTCCAGTTGCCGCTGCTGCGTGAGGCACTCCCGCGGCAACATTGCTTGCCGCGGTAGAGCGTGTCGCACGGCTCGACGGCTGTTGACCCGGCTGCCGCCCCGCTACGTCCGCAGCCCTGTGAAGACGCCTTCTTGATGGGGCCGGGGGCTCCGCCTGTGGCAAGCTTTCTGAAGGCTCGGGCTCTTCCTCGCCGGCCTCGCTCGGCTCAGCTTCAGAGCCGGCAGGCTCTTCCTCGCCAATGAACTCCGCGCGCTCGGCGAGGTTTGCCGCCTCTGCCGCCTCCGCTTCCTCCATAATGAACCCGAACGCGCCCGCGGCAGCTGCGACCGCAACCTCTTCCGCCCTAGTGGCGATGCGCTGCAGCTCCTCGTCGGTGGTGTCACGGGTGAGGCTCTTCTGCTCGTCAGCGTGGACTGGCACTTCTTCCAAGTTGTCGAAGAACGCTTGCACGACGTCATCCGCAGGCTCTTGCCAAGTTGGAACGATTCCGTGTGAATCGCACAACGGCATCATGGAGCGGATCCGGTCAAGCGAAGAATTATTGCACAATGGAACGACGCCCCTCGTCAGCGTGAATGGGTGCTGGGGATCGTGTTTGAACAACTCCAGGAGCATTGCATCCAGCTCCATGACGGTGAAGTTGTAGTTGAGGCCCAGCCGCAGCCTCATGATGTCCGCCGAGTTCTTGAATTCCCAGGTGGGCCTCCCCCTCTCCTGCAGGGGGGCGATGCGGCGGTGAAGGAAATCTGCGCCTACAGCGCCTACAGTTAGCCTGGCAAGCCTGAGGCGAAGGATCCTAGTAATGGCGATCTTCAACCTCTCGTCTTCCGGGGCCACGTTGCTCCAGTCATTGCCGCACACTATTGGAGCTTGGCGCACAGCGGTGAAGGGCTGCGGATTCTCCTTGACGATCCAGCACCACTCCACTCTCCACTCCTCCCACTTGCTGCGGAGCTCACCCTCCAAGTACGCCTCCTTCTTCCCAACTCTCGAGATCCAGGCGATCCCTCCGGCAAGCGGCTCTCCTCTCTCTACCCGAGGTATGAAGAAGTGGCGGAAAAGGGCAACATTGGGGTGGACTCCGACAAAGTTTTCGCACAAATGTGCGAAAACTGCCATGGTCAGAACGGCGTTGGGGGTGAAATCAAGGAGGCATAAGCCGTAGGTGTTCATGATATCGCAGAAGAACTCCGAGAAGGGCGGGAAGAGCCCGCAATAGAAGAACAGCGCGAAGAATGGGTACCCGTTTGGAGCCAGTTCCGAAGCAGCGGCCGGGAGTACCCTCGTGCGCGGATGCGCCCGCGTCTCCGTCGCCCAAAAGAGGTAGAAGTACTCCCTCAGCTCCTTCACGCCGAGCTGGGGGGAGAAGATTGCCCGCTCCTTCCGCAGCGCCGCGAGCCGCTGCGCCTCGGCCGACTTCACGCCCTTTCCCTTGTCGGCTTTCGGAGCCATGGCGGAGGTGGTGGGGGAGGTCGACGGCGTTGGTGATGCTGGTGGCAATGGGGGGGCAGAGCGCTGCTCTCTCGACTTCGAGAAGAAGGGGGGAGCGGCGGAGGTTCGTGAAGATGGAGTAGTAGCAACCAGCAAGGGGGAACGAACTGCCCCTGTTTCCTCTGCTTATAAAGAGGGACGGGGCAGACGTTTCGCCCTTCCGAATAAAGAACCATCCACGATATCTCCCACGACGCCGCATTCAACGCGTGCCGTTAGGGGAGAGCGCGGTGGATACGGAGCGAGATTCGGCGTAGCCCAGTCCGCGTGTGCCCGTGCCCTGTCTTGGGCCTGGCCCAGCAGCGCTCGGCACCGTGTCTGGCCCAGGCCCGGGGGCTCCTGTCGGTGTACTAGAATAGGGGTACCCTAGTACCCCGAACTCGTGCACGGGCAGTTGCAGCACCCCGCGGCAAGGCTTGCCGGGCGAACGCCAAGATCCTCCGTGGTTCCCTTGGAGCCATTCAAGAACAAAGTATTTAAGCTCCGGAGACAAGGCCCCGGCAAGAGGAGCTTGCCGGGAAGGCCAACCAAGGCACTCCAAGGAACTTGCCGCGACGCGCCACGCGCTCCGGCAAGGCAACAAGGACCCAGCAAGAGGAGCTTGACGGCAAGACCAACCAAAGTACCTCGAGGCCCGGTGAGCGACAAGCTTCCGGACCCGACAAGATAACAGCAGCGGCAAGGCGCTTGCCGCGGCAGGCGGCCACTTTGTGCCCACGCTCCAGCGCATCCACCAATGTGTCTCTCTGGGGGCCTCTCCAGGCGCGCGTGGCGGGAGGCTGTGCAGCCAGCGGTGCGCAGTGGCATGCGAAGCTGACAAGATCGCCATCGTGGCGAACGGTGGCGCCCCTAACGGTCCTTTTCTGCACTGTTTGGGCGACTCAAACGGGCATTTAATGCCCTTGTCCCCTGCCGTCAGGGTTAGGTAGGGTGCACTGTACAAGTAACTGTACCAACCACCTTGCTTTTTACATTTGTACCCTTCTCTGCGTTGCCACCTGTCGGTGACCCCTTTAGCGTATAAAAGGAGGCCCATGCGCAACGTAGAGGGGGTTCGGTTCGACTGGTTCGCGAGGTTCGACTCATTCGTAACCCAGAAAAACACTACGCTCTCTCTCTGGAGCAAGAACACAAGATAATCAAACAAGCAGCAGTAGGAGTGTTATCTCTCCGGAGAGCTCCGAAGCTGGGTAAACTGCTCGTGTGCTTCGCCTCGATCTGCTCTTCGTGTGATCTCCGCCCCCCGCCGAACCGAAAGGGGCCCGGTCCGCCGGCCCCATAGGTGTTCGTGGATCAGTTTCCCCGACAACTCTCTACATAAGCAAAATTCTCCTCATGAATAATAGTGGGAGCAAACTCAACAAAATAACTATCATGTGATTGAAAATTAAGATCAAGATGAAAAGTTTCATGGTTATCATTATTCTTTAAAGCATACGTGTCATCACAATAATCATCATAGATAGGAGGCATGCTTTCATCATAATAAATTTGCTCATCAAAACTTGGGGGACAAAAAATATCATCTTCATCAAACATAGCTTCCCCAAGCTTGTGGATTTGCATATCATTAGCATCATGGATATTCAAGGAATTCATACTAACAACATTGCAATCATGCTCATCATTCAGATATTTAGTGCCAAACATTTCATAGATTTCTTCTTCTAGCACTTGAGCACAAATATCCTTTCCATCATACTCACGAAAGATATTAAAAAGGTGAAGCGTATGAGACAAACTCAATTCCATTTTTTTATAGTTTTCTTTTATAAACTAAACTAGTGATAAAACAAGAAACTAAAAGACTCGATTGCAAGATCTAAAGATATACCTTCAAGCACTCACCTCCCCGGCAACGGCGCTAGAAAAGAGCTTGATGTCTACTACACAACCTTCTTCTTGTAGACATTGTTGGGCCTCCAAGTGCAGAGGTTTGTAGAACAGTAGCAAATTTCCGTCAGGTGGATGACCTAAGGTTTATCAATCCGTAGGAGGCGTAGGATGAAGATGGTCTCTCTCAAGCAACCCTGCAACCAAATAACAAGGAGTCTCTTGTGTCCCCAACACACCCAATACAATGGTAAATTGTATAGGTGCACTAGTTCGGCGAAGAGATGGTGATACAAGTGTAATATGGATAGTAGATATGAGTATTTGTAATCTGAAATTATAAAAACAGCAAGGTAACTAATGATAAAAATGAGCGTAAACGGTATTGCAATGCGTTGAAACAAGGCCTAGGGTTCATACTTTCACTAGTGCAAATCCTCTCAACAATAATAACATAATTGGATCACATAACTATCCCTCAACATGCAACAAAGAGTCACTCCAAAGTCACTAATAGCAGAGAACAAACGAAGAGATTATGGTAGGGTACGAAACCACCTCAAAGTTATTCTTTCCAATCAATCTGTTGGGCTATTCCTATAAGTGTCACAAACAGCCCTAGAGTTCGTACTAGAATAAAACCTTAAGACACAAATCAACCAAAACCCTAATGTCACCTAGATACTCCAATGTCACCTCAAGTATCCGTGGGTATGATTATACGATATGCATCACACAATCTCAGATTCATCTATTCAACCAACACATAGAACCTCAAAGAGTGCCCAAAGTTTCTACCGGAGAATCACGACGAAAACGTGTGCCAACCCCTATACATAGGTTCATGGGCGGAACCCGCAAGTTGATCACCAAAACATACATCAATTGAATCATGTGGTATCCCATTGTCACCACATATACGCACGGCAAGACATACATCAAGTGTTCTCAAATCTATAAAGACTGAATCCGATAAGATAACTTCAAAGGGGAAACTCAATCCATTACAAGAGAGTAGAGGGGGGAAGAAACATCATAGGATACAAATATAATAGCAAAGCTTGCGATACATCAAGATCGTGTCACCTCAAGAACACAAGAGAGAGAGAGAGAAAGAGATCAAACACATAGCTACCGGTACATACCCTCAGTCCCGAGGGAGAACTACTCCCTTCTCATCATGGAGAGCGCCGGGATGATGAAGATGGCCACCGGGGAGAGATTGCCCCCTCTGGCAGGGTGCCGGAATGGGTCTAGATTGGTTTTCGGTGGCTACGGAGGCTTCTGGCGGCGGAACTCCCGATCTATTGTTTGTTCTGGAAGTTTTAGGGTACGTGAGTATATATGGGTGCAGGAAGTACGTCGGTGGAGCTTCGGGGGCCCCACGAGGCAGGGGGCGCGCCCCCCGCCCTCGTGAGCACCTCCCTTGGCTCCTGACGTGGGGTCCAAGTCCATCCGGTAGCTTTCCTTCCAAAAATAACTTCTCCAGTTGATTTCGTTCCGTTTCGACTCCGTTTGATATTCCTTTTCTTCGAAACACTGAAATAGGCAAAAAAACAGCAAATCTGGGTTGGGCCTCCGGTTAATAGGTTAGTCCCAAAAATAATATAAAAGTGGATAATAAAGCCCAATATAGTCCAAAATAGTAGATAATATAGCATGGAGCAATCAAAAATTATAGATACGTTGGAGACGTATCAACAGGTATGTACAAAAGCCTCAAAGGGCATCAGGCTCTTTGTGACGTGCTTAAAAAGCAGATCCTCAACAGGAACCCTAGGAAAGAGGGTATTGCCTTTCAGAGGAAACTCAATGCTGATGGGACCTATTGGAAACCTGAGCAGTATCCCAAAACCTCATGGGTTGCTGCAAAGGGACCTTTAGTGGATCCATCTACTTTATCTGGCCTTACATGTGAATCTTCATTTTCTTCTGATGAGTCAATTGACTCAAACTATAAACTGTTCAAACATCAGAATGGTGAAGTATTTGCTAGATATGTTGGCACTAACTGCAGGAACGGTTCTCCTATGAAGAAAATCTGGGTTCCCAAAATATGCCTTGAAAATCTTCAGGTGAATGTCATCACGACACCACCTATGAAGAACAGGAACCCCGTATCAAATTCTTCATATTGATCCAAGTCCTCATATGGACCAAACTTCTCACATGGATCAAATTCCTCAAAAGGATCAAAGTCCACATATGAACATCATCGTGCTAACTCGTCTGTTTCACAGGGAAGATCTAAGGGTTATGGATATGTGCATTATGCTTCAAATCATTATATTCATAAGTCCTCAAAGAATTTCTCTGCTTACTCTTATGCTTACCCTAACCCCTCTTATGTGAAACGAAGTGGATTGGCATCTATGCCACCCTTCTCTTATGGAGCTTGCAGAATGATGAACTCTTTGCCACCCATTTGGATGTGGGTGGTGAAGAAAAAGAACTAATATCTTATGCAGGTTCAGGTCTCCAGACGAACTTAATCGTCTGAAGAATTTGCTGGAGACCTAAATATGCTTGAAAGGACGCAAGCTATTCATGAAGAAATAAATTTTCATTTCTCACGTCCTCATACTGCTTTATCTGTTCTATTGCTTGATGAAATTGATCTAATGAAATTGATACCATCTTCTTCACTGCTGAAGTATATGAGTTCGTAAGTTGCACTAATTCATCTGCAGGATGATCAACCCAAAGCCATTGATTGGGTCCTCGATAGTGGATGTACAAATCACATGACTGGTGACAGGAGCTTATTGATGGACTCTGCTTTATCTCCATCAGACCTGAAGCATATCACCTACGCTGACAAAGGCAAAAGCAAGGTATTGGGTCTAGGTAAGGTTGCAATCTCAAAGGATCGACACATGGACAAAGTCATGCTTGTCGAGTCCTTAGGGTTCAACCTCATGTCTGTCTCAATGCTTTGTGATCTTGATATGGTTGTTGTCTTTGGCAAGTATCATTGTGTTCTAATCATGGAAGCTGACAATTCCAAAGTCTTCGAAGGCTTCAGGAGAGGAGATTTGTATATTGTTGATTTCTCTACAGGACCAAAATCCGCTACATGTCTACTTGCAAAAGCTTCAGAAGGCTGGTTATGGCATCAATGACTTGGTCATGCTGGCATGAGGAATCTGCACACACTCGCGAAGAAGAAGCATGTCATTGGCATTGAAAATGTCAAATTCCTCAAGGATCACTTATGTGGAGCCTGTGAAGCTGGAAAGATAACCAAGGCCAAGCATCCAGCAAAGACTATCATGACTACTACTCGACTATTTGAATTGCTTCACATGGATCTCTTTGGCCCTACTCACTATGCCACATTTACTAATGTCGCATCTTTATATGGCTTTGTCATTGTTGATGATTATTCTCGATATACATGGGTCCATATTATCACTTACAAAACTAAAGTGCAGGAAGTCTTCAAACGATTTTCCTCGAGGGCTTCAACCAACTTTGGTGTGAAAATCAAGCACATCAGAAGTGATAATGAAACTGAGTTCAAGAACACTGGCCTTGATGACTATCTTGATGAACTTGGTATTACTCATGAGTTATCTGCTCCTTATACTCATCAGCAAAATGGCATCGTGGAGCGCAAGAACAGGACTCTTGTTGAGATGGCCCGCACTATGCTTGATGAGTACAAGACGCCTCCTCGCTTTTGGCCTGAGGCAATTGATACTGCGTGCCACATCATCAATAGGGTATATCTTCACAAATTCTTCAAGAAGACAGCATATGAACTTTCACTGACAAGAAACCCAATGTGAGTTATTTCAAAGTCTTCGGTGCTAAATGTTGGATTAGAGATCCTCATCACAGTTCTAAATTTGCATCGAAAGCACATGAAGGTTTTATGCCCGGTTATGGTAAGGACTCGCACACCTACAGAGTCTTCAACACCTGTCATCACAAGGTTGTTGAAACTGTAGATGTGTGGTTCGATGAGACTAATGGCTCACAAAGAGAGCACCTACCTCCTGTGACAGATGAAATACCTCCTGAGGAATCTATTAAGTTCAAGGCTACTGAGGAAGTCATTCCTACTGAAGAATCTGCTGAAGAAGTCATTTCAGAACATGAAGAACGTCATGCTGATGCACCTGAGGAAAATGGTGCTGGAGAAAATACTGATCAAATTCCTCAACGACAACCCGCTCATCCTCGCGTTGCAAATTGAGAAAATCATCAGTGACATCAACATTCCAGGTCCTCTCACACGGTCAAGAGCTTCACATTTATCTAACTTTTGTGGGCACTTTGCTTTCGTCTCTATCATAGAGCCCATTAAGGTAGATGAAGCATTTCTGGAGTCTGAGTGGATTCAAGCTATGCAAGAGGAATTACATCAATTCAAGCTCAACAACGTCTGGGAACTGGTCAAATGTCCAGACCCTCGCAAGCACAATATCATTGGCACAAAGTGGATCTACCACAACAAGCAAGGTGAAAATGGCCTTGTGGTGAGGAATAAGGCATGGCTTGTAGCTCAAGGCTACACACAGGTTGAAGGAATTGATTTCGATGAAACTTTTGCACCTGTTGCTAGACTTGAAGCTAATCGCATATTACTTGCTTATGATAACCATCATGATATCATCTTATATCAAATGGATGTGAAAAGTACATTCCTCAATGGTAAGCTTGAGGAAGAAGTATATGTTGCTCAACCCCCAGGTTTCGAAGATCCAAAGCATCCTAACAAAGTCTTCAGACTCAATAAGGCCCTCTATGGCCTCAAGCAGGCCCCACGGGCATGGTATGATACTTCGAAGGAATTCCTCATGAAGAAAGGCTTCAAACCTGGTTCACTTGACCCAACTCTTTTCACTAAATCTTATGATGGTGAACTGTTTATGCGCCAAATTTATGTTGATGACATCATTTTTGGCTGTACTGACCAATGTTATACTGAAGAATTTGGTTATATGATGAGGGAGGAATATGAAATGTCTATGATGGGAGAATTGAAATTCTTCTTAGGTCTTCAAATTCATCAACAGCGCAATGGCATATTCATATGTCAGGAGAAATACCTCAAGGATTGTAACGCCCTCGATGCGGCTATATCTCCCACGTGTCGAAGCATGACTTAGAGGCATAACCGCATTGAAAGCAATGTCGCAAGTGAGGTAATCTTCACACAACCCAGGTAATACATAAGGGAAAGAGATACATAGTTGGCTTACAATCGCCACTTCACACAAATACATGAATAAAGCATTACATCATCCAGATACAACCAAGGTCCGACTACGGAAACAAAATACAAGAAGAACCCCAAATGCGACAAGGCCCCCGATTGACCCCAACTGGGCTCCACTACTGATCAACTAGAACGAAACAACACAAAGGACAAGATCTTCATCGAGATCCTCCTTGAGCTTGGTTGCGTCACCTGGAATGGCATCATTGGCACCTGCAAGATGGTTTTTGGAAATATCTGTGAGCCATGGAGGCTCAGCAATCTTGCACCCTCGCGATCAAGACTATTTAAGCTTATGGGTAAGGTAAAAGTAGGAGGTGGAGCTGCAGCAAGCGACTAGCATATATGGTGGCTAAACATACGCAAATGAGAGCGAGAAGAGAAGGCAAAGCACGATCGAGGAACTATGATCAAGAAGTGATCCTAGAACAACCTATGCCAAACATAACTCCAACACCGTGTTCACTTCCCGGACTCCGCCGGAAAGAGACCATCACGGTTACACACGCTGTTGATGTATTTTAATTAAGGTCAACTTCAGGTTTTCTACAACCGGACGTTAACAAATTCCCATCTGCCCATAACCGCGGGCACGGCTTTCAAAAGTTCAAATCCCTGCAGGGGTGTCCCAACTTAGCCCATGACAAGCTCTCACGGTCAACGAAGGATATACCTTCTCTCGAGACATTCCGATTAGACTCGGTATCCCGGTTCTACAAGACACTTCGACAAGTTAAAACAAATCCAGCAACACCGCCCGAATGTGCCGACAAATCCCGATAGGAGCTGCACATATCTCGTTCTCAGGGCACACTCAGATGAGCAGTCCGTACAACTAAAACTAGTCCTCGAGTTTCCCCGAGGTGGCGCTGCAAGGGGCTCTAGTTTGGACCAACACTCAGAGGAGCACTGGCTCGGGGGGTAAAATAATGATGACCCTTGGGCTGGCCGACCCAAGGGAAAGAAAAGGCTAGGTGGCGAAAGGTAAAACCAATGTTGGGCATTGCTGGAGGAGTTTTATTCAAGGCGAACTGTCAAGGGGTTCCCATTATTACCCAATCGCATAAGGAACGCAAAATCCGGGAACATAACACCGATATGACGGAAACTAGGGCGGTAAGAGTGGAACAAAACACCAGGCATAAGGCCGAGCCTTCCACCCTTTACCAAGTATATAGATGCATTAATTAAATAAGATATATTGTGATAACCCAACAAGTAAACATGTTCCAACAAGGAACAACATCTCCAGGTTCCAACAAGGAACAAACTTCAATCTTCACCTGCAACTAACAACGCTATAAGAGGGGCTGAGCAAAGCGTTAACATAGCCAATCAACGGTTTGCTAGGACAAGGTGGGTTAGAGGCTTGGTTCAACAATATAGGAGGCATGATAAGCAAGTGGTAGGTATCGCAGCATAGGCATAGCAAAAGAGCGAGCAACTAAGCAAGCAAAGATAGAAGTGATTTCGAGGGTATGGTCATCTTGCCTGAAATCCCGCAAGGAAGAAGAACGAGTCCGTGAAGAAGACAAACGGACATAGTCGAACGGTCCTCACAAACGCGACGTTAATGGAACCAACCTGAAGAAGCAAACACCGGAAAGAAGCACACAACATAGTAAACAAACCACACATGAACATGGTATGATATGCGAGATGCGGTATGCGATGCATATGCATGATTTGACAAGGAATTATTGAACCTGGCCTCAACTTGGAAATCCAAGTGTGCCACTGGAAAGGTGAGGTGATTTCGATTAAAATTGATATAAAGATCACCGGAATCGGAGGCACGGTTTGGAAATGGCAAGCAAAACAAATATGGCACCTGTCTGTGATAAATAGCAAGTAGCCATCTAAATGCATCGAGATAATTAAGCTACAGCACTCAAACATGGAAACAAAATACATGGCAGGGATCCACTCATGATGCTTGACAAAAGATGAACACTGAGATACGGCCAATTCATCCATTAACAGGTTCAAACAAGCATGGTAAAAGTGCAATTGGTAAACAGATCTCAGACTTGGTGAAATTAACACTTGTCTGGAATTTCAGATCAGGTAGCACACTTTGAAGCAATAAAACTATATGCTACAGTAACCTAACATGGCAAAGCAAGGCATGACATGAAGCTACTCAAAGCACTTAACAAAAGTCCATTAGTGACCTTGAGCCAAAAGGGATTAGAAAATACAATTGCAAGCATGTGAACATGGCAAAAACATAATCAGATTACACACTTAGCAAAAAACTAGAGCATGCAAATCTGTTAACGAGTAGGCATGTTTACGAGCTCGATGCACTCACTACAGAGCAAGGCATGACAAACTAAGCAAACACCCATCAAGAATACATATTATACAAGCTAGACAAGGCAAGAACAATAACATAGCATGCACGGATCAACTACAACATCCTCGGCAAAATCGCTAACAAGTAGACAATCTGCCCAGATTCACGAAATAGTAAAAGTAGAGCTCGATTGACTCAAGCTAGGTTGCTCCATAAATGCAAACAAAGACATGGATGGATAGAGCACTACAAGATTAACAAAACATCCTTACTGGTCCTCCTCAAAAGAGGCACGGGTCACTAGGAAACAACATGAACATATGGCATATTGATTAAAACAGATCAAGGACTTAGTGAAACTCTTAAATTCCTGAAAACAGCATTAACGAATGCACTACTTTGCAAGCTTGTGCTAGTCACCACACACATCACAAAAATACATGGATAGAACCTCTAGAAAGATGGCATGGCATATAACAAAACACATGTAGAGCTCAGGGGCATATCATGCACACAATAATCATGGCAAAAATGACAAATAGCTATTTGGTGCAGCAGATCTTCGGGCATCAAGACGAGCTCAAATGAAAATGATGCACTGAGATGAAATGATGTACTCTCTGAGGCGAACATTTTGATATGCTACACGCGTAAAACGGAGTTACGGATGCAAAGTTACGACAAGATGAACATGGGCATTTGAATTTGGATATTTCGCGGACTTAGTAGAAATTATACCCTCGAGGTAAAAGTCAACGGGACCGGACAAAGCGGGATGGCGAGATCCGGGACACGGGGCGGCGCCGTTTGGTTCGGGGGAGTGGTGGATCTCGTCCCACTCCCCGGATCCGGTCGGACTTCGAACTCCGGCGAGGCGAGGGCGAGAAAGGACGACGGCGGGGCGGCACTTGCTCCGGCGATGCGGTGGCGGGAGACGGCGGTGGTCGACGCCGGCGAACGGAGGCGGTGGCCGGGCGGTGTGCCGCGGCAGACGACGTCGGCCGGCGAGCTCGGGCGGCACGGCGTTGCGCGGTGGCGGAGAAGCAGCGGCGCGGCGGCGGAGATCCGGTGGCAAAGAAGACGACGGGCGGATGGTGCGGCTCGGTCGGGCGGACGGCGCGGCTCGGTCGGGAGGGCGGCGTGGCGGATCCGGGCCGGGCGGGCCGGATCTGGGCGTCTCGGGCCCAAGGGCGCGGGGACGGCGGCGGCGACAAGTGGCCGCCCCTGAGTGGCTGAGGCGGCGGGGAAGCTGACGTGGTGACGCCTGATTTGCCGGAGTGAGGTGGCGGAGGCGGCGGACATGTCCGGGCGGTGGGCAGTTTTTGTCCGGCGGCGCGAGGGGAAGAAGCTAGGGTTTCATCTGCTCGGATTTCGGGAGGGGAGCACAAATATATAGGTAGAGGGAGCTAGGAGAGTCCAAATGAGGTGCGGTTTTCGGCCATGCGATCGTGATCGAATGACCGAGATGATGGAGAGGGTTTAGGTGGGTTTTGGGCCAAATTGGAAGGGTGTTGGGCTGCAACACACACGAGGCCTTCTCGGTCCCTCGGTTAACCGTTGGAGCATCAAACGAAGTCCAAATGGTACGAAACTTGACAGGCGTTCTACCGGTAGTAAACCAAGGCCGCTTGGCAAGTCTCGGTCCAATCCGGAAATGTTTAACACCCGCACATGAAAAAGAGGTAGAAAGGACCACCGGAGGAGATAGGAGCGCCGGAATACAAAACGGACAACGGGGAAAATGCTCTGATGCATGAGACGAACACGTATGCAAATGAAATGCACATGATGACATGATATGCAATGCATGACACGCAAGAAATGACAACGCAACAACAGCGAATAACTGGACGACACCTGGCACATCGGTCTCGGGGCGTTACAAGGATGTACTGAGGAAATTCGGCATGCAAGATTGCAAAGGAGTCAAAATCCATATGCCCACAAATGGTCATCTATGCACTGATGAAAATGGTATTAACTTCGATCAAAAGGTATACCGCTCCATGATTGGTTCTTTATTGTACTTATGTGCATCTAGGCTAGATATTATGCTTAGTGTTTGCATGTGTGCCCGATTTCAAGCTACACCGAAGGAATCACACCATAAGGCTGTGAAGCATATTCTTCAATATCTAGCTCACACACCAACACTTGGATTATGGTACCCCAAGGGCTCGGCTTTTGATCTCATTGGATTTTCAGACTCTGACTATGCTGGTGAACATGTGGACTGCAGGTCAACATCTGGCACATGCCATTTCCTCGTACGATCCTTGGTCCGTTGGTCCTCGAAGAAACAGAACTGCATATCACTGTCTACTGCTGAAGCTGAGTACATTGCTGCTGGTTCTTGTTGTGCTCAACTACTATGGATGAAGCAAACTCTCAAGGACTACGGCGTCAACGTGAAGAATGTGCCACTCTACTATGACAATGAGAGTGCCATCAAGATTGCTCATAACCTAGTTCAGCAGTCGAAGACAAAGCACATTCAGATTCGTCATCATTTTCTCCGCGATCATGTGTTGAAGGGAGACATCTCTATTGAGCATGTGAAGACTGAAGAACAGCTAGCCGATATCTTTACTGAGCCCTTGGATGAGAAGAGATTTAGCAAGTTGCAGTGTGAGCTAAATATCCTAGAATCTTCGAATGTTCTTTGAAAAGGACACTCATCCTAACACTTATGCAAATTGATGACTTAGATGTGCAACACATGAAGAAACGTTTTTCTTCAATCAATGAAGAATAACACTCTAAGTGTGAAGAAATTAACGAAGAATTTGATTTTCATAACCCTACGACAATTGTACGCTGTGTCTGAAATCATCATTCTTATACGGTGGGTCACGCCACCACAAAATGTTGAAAATCTTCAATTTGAGTTTTTACTCAGTTCTTTGAAATTCCTCAGTTGTTTTTCAACTTGCATTGTCTTCACCTTGTCCGTCGTTTTTCTTCATTGGCTATATAAATAAATAAATATATATATATATATATATATATATATAAGTTTATGTCCTCTACAGCATTCACTTATAGCTATTTCTTCGTATTGCCTTTTCTGCTATGTGAATATGATCGGACCCTTCCCCCTCTATGCTATACTCAACCCAATCTATTCACAAATTCTTCATGTGCATTCTATTTGAAACTCGTTCAAAATCTTCACTCTGTCCTTGTCAGCTGAAGAATTTGCGAACAGAACTTTTAACTTATCCTATCTAAATTTTCGGCTTTGCCGCTCAAATGGTTCCACATCCCACGACAACACTTATCTATTCACCCACGATCTCACACGATCTCCATTTCTCAGTACGTGGGTGACACATGTCAAGCGAATGAGAAGGGTCAGGGGCACGTTCGTCCAATTTCTTCGGGCGAACAGTTTTTTCACCATGGCTATAAATACCCCTTCCCTTCCTCACTTCACTGTTACTCCGCTCGTTCTCACTCCAGCTCGAGATTCTCAAACCCTAGTGCCGCCGCTACTTCATCATCGCCGGTGAGGAAGAGCTTCACTGCCTCGACCTCGTCGCCATCGTACTCGCGCCGGCTGCGGATTTCTTCACTCCGCCACTGCCATAGCTGTCTTCCTCTGCCAAGTTAGGGCATGGAAGATCTGAACCAATGAACTTCACATCTACACCTCTCAGTTCGTCGTGTCCTTCGTCCAGGGTAATTAAAAGTTAATTTTACTACCCTCCTTGATTCGACAAATTTCTACAAAATCTTCAAAGGTGTTTATTCTTCAAATTCGTCACACACTGAACACCTCACATGTCATCTGTTCTTGATTCAATTCTCTAAGCTATATTTTTCTTCAGGATTCCTCAATTGTGTGGATTTTCGATCTATACAACTCTGGAACCTAAGACAAAGAATGCTTAGTGAAATTCTTCAAGACTCGTCTGGTCAAATTCCTCACACTTGTTCTTTTTGAAAAACCTCTGAGAACGCATATGACCTCTCCATATTCCTCGCAACTATGCTATGTTCATAGGTACTCATGCCAGCTGCTGAATCACTAGGTTCTCATCAACTTAACTCATTTGCAGCATTCCTCGAAGAAAAGTTGCATACATCTTCAGAGAATTCCATTGTTCAAATTCCTCATCTGAAGAAAATGGTTGATGGAAAGAAGCCACAAAAAGGAGGAAAGAGGCATGAGGTTAACACAGCGTTTGAAATCCCTGATGATATTTATGCTAGGTACTGCACACCCCCTGAGGAGGACAAAAATCAGCGCAAGGTGCGCATTCAAAAGATTGAGAGGAGATGGGCAAGAGAGTGGAGGGAGTACAGGTATGTTACTCCCAAGTACATGAAGAAATTCGCTCTCAGTTCTCCATGCCCAAGACCTCCATTGGCACCTGGCAAAGAAGCAGATCCCACCAGCCTCAAGCGCGGTGAGGATTATCCTGATGAATGGGCCAAGCATCGGGCCAAGCTAGCCAAAGTAGCTAAGGAAGCAGTGAGGAAATTTAATGAAGATTTTGCTGCTGCCACTGCTGAGGCCTCTGCAAGCAAGCCAAAGAAGGCCATGCCAAAGAAGCCTGTTCAGAAGCCAAGTGCTTCACCCTCAATGCCCTCACGGCCAGACTCTGCAAAGCCCTCACGGCCAACTCCTCATGCTGCTCCCAAGTCCCCAGCTCCTCCGCCAAAGTCCTCGGCTGCTCCGACCAAATCCCCAACACCTGCGCATCTCGCCACGTGCCAAAGGACGACAGGCATCTCTATTGCCTCAGGAGCTTCTGCTAGTTCCTCAGCTGCACCAAATTCCTCAACAGGCCCCTCTCTGCTGAAGAAAAAGGCCACTGCTAGACGAGGTTCTCGCCCAAGTCCTCACAAGAGGCAAGTCGCCTTCCAAGTGTCGTCCGATGAAGATGAGGCTGATGATGATGAACTTGCATAAATCATCAGAGATAGGCAAGTCAGGGCTGCTAGAGCCAAGGGCACAAGTGTGTCTCTGCTTTTGGATCCAAAGTTGATCCTTGAGTACATTGATCTATGGCACAAGGACCCCAATACTCCTATGCCTGATTTCAAGTTGACTCCTAGCCAAAGTCATATGCTGACTCACTTCATTCAGGAAGAAAAATGGAAGTTTGAGAAGGCCAGGCAGATCAAGAAAGCGCAGTACAAGAAGGAGCGCTTCCTAAAGAAGAACATTGTCTCTATGACAACTGAAGAACTTGTCACAATTCAATCAGAGATCAAAAAACTCAATGATGAATTTGACTCATACCGTGCTGACTGGCTTGGAGCCAAAGTCAGGTTTGTGAAATTGACTAAAAAGTTCACTTCCACTGTTGCAGCCCCAACGCAACAAGAAATTCCTCAGGCTGAAGCATCTGCTCAGCCTACTGAAGAAAATGCCAGCACCGCTGATGACACTCAGGCTGCTGAAGAAAATGCTAATTCCAGGGCTGATGACTGCATTCCAGCCGCTGAAGAAACTGCCAAGACAACCACTAGTGTTGCGCCTGAAGAAAGTGAAGACGTCAGGGCAACTGCATCAGTTGCGCCTGAAGAAATTCAACCAAATTCCTCTGCTCCTCCTGCGCCTACACCAACTTTGATCCTTCCATCTGCATCAGATGTGAAGAAGACCAAGGCTGCAGAGCATGCAACAGTGAAGAAAAAGAAGGCATCAACTTCATCGGATTCTTCAGCCCCGAAGAAGATGAAGTCATTGACTAGCTCATTTGACAACCCAATTGATGTTGTTCCTATCTCAACCATGCCATCAAAGGACCTTGTTCCTTTTGATGAAGACTATGTGATTCCAAGTGAATCCGATGAAGAGAATCCTTCTGCTGCTTCGTCAGAGCAGTTGGATGAAGAACTTGAAGTGGATGAAAACCCTTCAACCCCAATTATCTCATCGCCCATGCCTTAGTTCACTGCTGAAGAGGCCGGTGTTGAAGAAATGGATGAAGAAGTCGATCTGGACATTGGATGCACCACGCCAGTGCTGAATGATGACTTTTGGGAAAGTCAGCACCTCAATTCTCCTTTGTTCACTCCTCTGCAACAAATTCATCAGTCCCCAGTGAATACTGAAGTACAAATGGGATCTGATGAACCTCGTGCAACTCCGTCCATCCATGAAGAAATTCTAGCCACTAGTGCTGATGAAAATGTAAATGAGGAATTGAAGTCCCAGGCTGCCACTGAAGAAGTACCTGAAATTTCTCAGCCGGTGGAACCTGAGATCGAGATCCTTGAGGTTGTGATGCAATTGACTGACACTCCTCACCCCAAACCAAAGGATCCCTTCTCGAAGAAGCAAAAATTCAAGGTGGATGACTTCTTTGGTGAGCATGTATTCTTCACTGACTACAATCCTTATGACTATGCTCATCTTAGGAGGAAGCGCTTCTGGACTGCCAGCCAGGCCAGTTTCTATTCTTCACTACTCTTCAACAAGGACAAAATCTTCTACCATGAGCATATTCCTCATGTGGACATGGAATCATTGCCTTGTTTCTCTCCTGTGCTCAGTGTGCTTCATGACACGGGCCTCCTCAACTTTTGCTCTGACATTGTTGATTGGAATGAAGAGCTCATTCTTCAGTTCTATGCGACACTGCACATCACCGGTGATCCTGAAGACATCAACACATGGGTCTTGGACTAGATGACGGATAATACTCATTATAAGGCACCGGCCTCTGAATTGCTTCACGCCCTGCCCATCAGTCCACCTAGTGAAGGAGCTTGCTGCCTGTACCAAGTACCTGAACTCACTGCTCATTACATGCAAGTGTTAATGAAGCCTCTGAAGCCCGCTCAAGTCCCAAGGACCAAATTCCTCGTAAAGGATTTACTCTATGTGCCCAGAACAGTCTATCACATTCTAACAAGGACAATGAGTCCCATCAAAGGCCATGACTCATCTGATGAGGAAATAGTTGGCATCATGAAGAATCTGCTATTCAACATCATTCATAGCATTCCTATCAATTATTATGATTTCTTGATGAGGACTTTGGCCAATGTTGCTCTCTCTCCGTTTGAGTTGAAGCCTTATGCTCCTTGGATTATGAGATTCCTCAGAATAAGGTCTTCACTCAACTACAAGGCTGATTTTTAGAATCACCTCAGCTACATGCCCCCAATTGAAGTCCTCAAGCAGACTTATACCTCCACCGATGAAAAGGGCAAGGCACCTTTGGTCATTGATGAAGGCATTCGTCCATTGGATGGTCAGTTTCGCAAAGCTGCATCTCACTCCACCAATGATGACTATGCCACTCATGATTCTGCTGCCAATGCACCCAAGTCTACTCCTCAAGCCACAGCTACATGTGTGATGACTGACCGTGAGTTGCTTCTTAATCTTCATGAAAGTGCATTATATCGACTAGAGGGGGGTGAATAGGCGATTTTTATGAATTCTTCACTGAGGAATTTGCACATGAGGAAATTCCTTAGCGAAGAACCACTAGCAGCGGAATAAGTACTCAAAAGTAAACATAACAGAACACAAGCATAGTCATCATGATGAAATGAAGACAGGCACAGAGTACAAAAAGCGTAAGCACAGGATAACATAGGATGAAGACAAACAGACTGAAGAAAATTGAACTGAGGAAATTGAGAAAGTTTTCAGTCAAAGTCTTCAAACACAGATATGAACAAGAACTCAACACAGTTATGAGGAAATGAAAGAGTTGAGGAAATAGAACCAGTGAGCTTGGTGAAGACAATGATTTGGTAGACCAGTTCCAACTGTTGTCTCAGTTGTACGTCTGGTTGGAGCGGCTAGGTCACACAGTCCTCACCATAATCTCCTTGAGCTAAGGTCACACAGACCTCACCCAATCACTTGTGGTAAGTCTTTAGGTGACTCCCGAACCTTCACAAACTTGGTCACTCGGTGATCCACAATTCCTCTTAGATGCTCTAGACCTTGGCGCCTAACCGTCTGGAAGAAGCATAGTCTTCAAAGGTAACAACCATCGGATCCATGCAGGATCAATCTCTTCAGTGATTCTCAATCACTTGGGGTTTGTAGGTGTTCGGGTTTGGGTTTTCCTCACTTGATGATTTTCGCTCAAAGTCCTCGGAGGATGGGATGCTCTCAAATGACAAGTGTCAGTTTCTCTTGGAGGAGCCAACCAGCTAGTGGTTGTAGGGGGCGGCTATTTATAGCCTAGGGAGCATCCCGACATGATAAGACATAAATGCCCTTCGATGATATGATCGTTAGGTGGGTAGATATTTTGGGACAGCTGGCACATAGCACAACAACGGTCAGAAATTTGAGTATCAAATTTGTCAGGGCTATCATGTTCCTCACTGTGTAGGCAATACGCACTGGCGAATTCCTAACTCCTCAGTCAGAACAAATTCCTCAGAGACTAGAAGAACTTCGTCTCTGTCACTGAAGAATATGACTGAACTGTATGAGATTTCCAATGGCTTCACTCGAAGGGATTGGTAGGTGTAGGATTTTGAGTTGAGCATCACATGGAAATTTTTCCTTATATTTCCTCGACCCCCTTTAACAGTATGGTGTTTCCTATGACTCAAGAAAGAGAAAATGAAACTACGAAAACAAAAGTCTTCACGCTTCATGTTCCTCGAATGAATACCAAGTCTTCAGGATTGCACCAATTTCTTCACTTACAAAGTCTTCAGAAATCCAAAGTCTTCAGTCAAAGAACTTCATTTTTAGGGGTCGACTTTCTCTGTAAATATCAAACTCCTCATAGACTTATAGACCTGTGTACACTCAAAAACACATTAGTCCCGTAACCTATAAGTCTTCAATACACCAAAATCACTAAGGGGCACTAGATGCACTTACAATCTCCCCCTTTTTGGTGATTGATAACAATATAGGTTAAGTTTTCAACGGGGATAAACATATGAAGTGTAAATACTGATATTGAGGAATTTGATTGCAAGATATAGAAGAACTCCCCCTGAAGATGTGCATGGTGAGGAATTTGCTTTTGAAGCGTTGCACACTTGAAGAGTAGAATTATGGAGATCTCCCCCTATATCTTGTAATTCATACACGCATTTGACATATCATAATGAAGAATTTGAAAAGCATGATGAAATATGGTGACTGATGTAATTCAACACGTGTGCATTAACATATATGAGGAATAAGCATGCAGGAAAAACATATCAAAAGTATGAGAGCACCATCGGGTTTAAGATTACAACTCGATCCAATAAAGTTTCAAAAGAACGAGAGTTGTAACTTAGCAAAAAAAACGCCCATATAGACAGACCCGCTTGAAGACTAACTCAAAATTCTCCATCTTTGTCATCGAATGACCAAAAGGATCGAAAATGAGGACTGACGCCCCTGAAGAATATCAAGTTGATGAAGGAGCGCCAGCGTTGTTGGGATCGTTTGTCGTGGAAGGGCCTGCTGCAGTGTCGTCCAAGTCTTCATGCTCGTTGGTGTCGCGCGATGAAGAATAGGAGCTGGACACCAAAGGAGGAACCTTGAACTTCTTGTATTTCTTCGGTGGAGGTGCAGACCAGGTAAAATCTTCCTTGAGACCCATTGCCTTGAGATCTTCTTCACCATACAGATGTGACAGAATAGCGCAGGTGCGACCGAAGACTTCATGGAAGTAGTAATGGTTTTTCTTCACTGCATTGTATGTAGCAGCCATGTTGTGAAGAAATGAACCAAACTGACGCTTAACCCATTTATGGTTTCGATCCACCTTCTGGTGAAGACTAAGCAGAAGCTCACGGTCGGTCATCACACGAGGAGCAGTTGCTTGAGGAGTAGACTTGGGTGCATTGACATCAGAGTCATGTGTGGCAGAGTCATCATTGGTGGAATAAGATGCAGCTTTGTGAAACTGACCATCCAATGGATGAATGCCTTCATTAATGACAGCAGGAGCCTTGCCCTTTTCATCAGTTGAAGAAAAAGCCTACTTGAGGACTTCAATCGGGGGCAGATAGCTAAGGTGATTCTGAAAATCAGCCTTGTAGTTGAGTGAAAACCTTGTCCTGAGGAATCTCATAATCCAAGGTGCATAAGGTTTCAGCTCAAACGGAGAAGTGCAGCATTTGCCAGAGTCCTCATGAAGAAATCGTGATAGTTTATAGGAATGCTATGTACGATGTTGAATAGAAAATTCTTCATGATGCCAACTATTTCCTCATTAGATGAGTCGTGGCCTTTGATGGGACTCATTATCCTCGTCAGAATGCGATAGACAGTCCGAGGCACATATAGTAATTCCGTCACGAGGAATTTGGTTCGTGGGGCCTGACCTGGCTTCAAAGGCTTCATCAAAACTTGCATGTAGTGATTTGTAAGCTCAGGTTCACTGTAGATGCAACGAGCAGCTTCAAGGGGAGGACTGAGTGGTAAAGCACGAAGCAATTCAGTAGCTGGTGTCGTGTAGTGAGTGTTTTCAGACATCCAGTCCAGCACCCATGAATTCACATCTTCAGAATCTCCTGTGATATGCAGGGTCGCATAAAATTGAAGAATGAGTTCTTCATTCCAATCACAGATGGCAGTGCAGAAATTTAACAGTCTAGCATCATGAAGAACACTCAGGACTGGCTCGAAGCACGGCAGAGATTCCATATCCACGTGAGGAATGTGCTCATGGTAGAAGATTTTGTCTTTGTTAAACAGCACTGAGGAATAGAAAGTAGCCTGGCTGGCAGTCCAGAAACGCCTTTTTCTAATGCGAGCAGAGTCATAGGGGTTGTAGTCTGTGAAGAATACATGCTCGCCAAAGAAATCATCAACCTTGAATTTTTGCTTCCTGGAGACTGGATCCTTTGGCTTGGGTAGAGGAGTGTCAGTGAGTTGCACCACAACCTCAGGAATCGCAATCTCAGGTTCTTCAGGCTGAGGAATTTTGGTTCCTCTTCAGTGGCAGTCTGCGTCTTTAGATGTTCAGCAGCAGCAGTTTCTTCAGCACTAGTGGCTGGAATTTCTTCACGTACAGACGAAGTGGGGTGAGTTTCTTCAGAGCCCATTTGAACAGTTTGTGCAGGGGGCTGAGGTATTTGCTGTAAAGGTGTGAACAGTGGAGAGTTGGGATGTTGACTTTCCCAAAAGTCATCATTCATCACTGGTGTGGTGCAGCCAATGTCCACATCTTCATCTTCCATTTCTTCAATGCTAGCCTCTTCAGCTGTGAACTGAGGCATAGGCGAGGAAACAACTGGTGTTGAAGGGATTTGATACACTTCAATTTCTTCATCCATCTGCTCTGACGAAGCAGCAGAAGGATTGTCTTCATTAGATCCGCTAGGGATCACATATTCTTCATCAAAAGGAACAAGGTCCTTTGATGGCATGGTTGAGATCGGAACAACATCAATGGGATTTTCGAACGAACTTGTCATAGACTTCATTTTCTTCGGAGCTGAAGAATCTGAAGTAGCTAATGCTTTTCTTTTCTTCACAGATGCATGCTCTGCAGCATTGGTCTTCTTCACATCTGATGCAGATGGAAGGATCAGAGTTGGTGTAGGCGCAGGAGGAGCAGAGGAATCTGGTTGATTTTCTTCAGGCACAACTGATGCAGTTGCCCTGACTTCTTCATTTTCTTCAGGCGCACCACTAGTGGATGCCCTGGCAATTTCTTCAGCGGCTGGAATGCAGTCATCAGCCCTGGAACTCACATTTTCTTCAGCGGCCTGAAAGTCATCAGCGGTGTTGGCATGTTCTTCAGTTGGCTGAGCAGATGCTTGTTACCTCTTGAGCACTGCGTTGGATTTCCCCGAAGAGGAGAGGATGATGCAGCGAAGTACCGTAAGTATTTCCCTCAGTTTTTGAGAACCAAGGTATCAATCCAGTAGGAGGCTATGCTCGAGTCCCTCGTACCTACACAAAAACAATAGCTCAACGCAACCAACGCGCTTAGGGGTTGTCAATCCCTTCACGGTCACTTACAAAAGTGAGATCTGATAAAGATGATAAATAAAATTTTTGGTATTTTTGGTATAGAGATGCAAAGTAAAAAGTAAAAGCAAAGCAATAATAAAGTAATAGAGATTGATATGATGAGAAAGAGACCCGGGGGCCATAGGTTTCACTAGTGGCTTCTCTCAAGAGCATAAGTATTCTACGGTGGGTGAACAAATTACTGTTGAGCAATTGACAGAATTGAGCATAGTTATGAGAATATCTAGGTATGATCATGTATATAGGCATCACGTCCGAGACAAGTAGACCAAAACGATTATGCATCTACTACTATTACTCCACTCATCGACCGCTATCCAGCATGCACCTAGAGTATTAAGTTAAAAACAGAGTAACGCCTTAAGCAAGATGACATGATGTAGAGGGATAGTTTCATGCAATATGATAAAAATCCCATC
This sequence comes from Triticum aestivum, assembly GCF_018294505.1. Taxonomy (NCBI): domain Eukaryota; kingdom Viridiplantae; phylum Streptophyta; class Magnoliopsida; order Poales; family Poaceae; genus Triticum; species Triticum aestivum. The sequence continues at coordinate 373,177,898 of NC_057809.1, read as the reverse complement.
TTGTTATCCTCGATGGCAACGATACAATACGTGCCTTGCTGCCCCTTCTGTCACTGGGAAAGGACATCGCAAGATTGAACCCAAAGCTAAGCACTTCTCCCATGGCAAGAACAACCAATCTAGTAGGCCAAACCAAACTGATAATTCGAAGAGACTTGCAAAGATAACCAAGCATACATAAAAGAATTCAGAGAAGATTCAAATATTATTCATAGATAGACTGGATCATAAACCCACAATTCATCGATCTCAACAAACACACCGCAAAAAGAAGATTACATCGAATAGATCTCCACAAGAGAGGGGGAGAACATTGTATTGAGATCCAAAAAGAGAGAAGAAGCCATCTAGCTACTAACTATGGACCCGTAGGTCTGAAGTAAACTACTCACACTTCATCAAAGGGGCTTGGATGATGATGTAGAAGCCCTCCGTGATCGATGCCCCCTCCGGCGGAGCTCCGAAACAGGCCCCAAGATGGGATCTCGTGGATACAGAAAGTTGCAGCAGTGGAATTAGTTTTTTTGGGTCCTCCCCCGATCGTTTGGGGGTACGTGGATATATTGGGAGGAAGAAGTACGTCGGTGGAGCTTCGAGGGGCCCACGAGGCAGGGGCGCGCCCTAGGGGGGCACGCCCTCCACCCTCATGGCCGCCTCGTGGCTTTCTTGACGAAGGGTCCAAGTCTCCTGGATCTTATCTGATGAGAAAATCACGTTTCCGAAGGTTTCATTCCGTTTGGACTCCGTTTGATATTCTATTTCTCCGAAAAACTGAAATAGGCAAAAAAACAGCAATTCTGGGCTGGGCCTCCGGTTAATAGGTTAGTCCCAAAAATAATATAAAAGTGGAAAATAAAGCCCAATATAGTCCAAAACAGTAGATAATATAGCATGGAGCAATCAAAAATTATAGATATGTTGGAGACGTATCAATGCTTCAGCCTGAGGAATTTCCTGTTGCGATGGAGCTGCAACATTTGAGGTGAACTTCTCAGTTAGTTTAACAAACCTGACCTTCGCTCCTTGCCAATCAGCATAGTAGGCTTTGAAGTCATCGCTGAGGGTTTTGATTTCAGACTGGATTTTTACAAGTTCATCAGTTGTCATGGTGACAACGTTGTTCTTCAGAAATTTCTCATTCTTATATTGCACTTTCTTGATCTGCCTGGCCTTCTCATATTTCCATTTTTCTTCTTGGATGAAATGGGCAGCACGTGACTTTGGCCAGGAGTCAACTTGAAATCAGGCATAGGAGTGTTTGAGTCCTTGTGCCAGAGATCAATATAGTCGAGGATCAACCTTGGATCCAAAAGCAGTGGCACATTTGTGCCTTTGGCTCTAGCGGCCCTGACTTGCCTATCTCTGATGATCTCAGCAAGTTCTTCATCATTAGCTTCGTCTTCTTCAGACAGCACTTGGAAGGCGACCTGCTTCTTCTGAGGACTAGGGCGAGGACCTCGTCCAGCAGTGGCCTTTGTCTTCAGCAGAGAGGGTCCTGTTGAAGAATTGGGTGCAGCTGAGGAACTAGCTGAAGCTCCTAAGGCAATAGAGATGCATGTAGTCCTTTGGCATGTGGCAAGATACACAGGTGCAGAGGACTTTGTCGGAGCAGCTGAGGACTTTGAAGGAGCTGCTGAGGACTTTTGAGGAGCTGAGGATTTTGGAGGAGTAGGAGCAGCATGAGGAATTGGCCTTGAGGGCTTTGAAGATTCTGGCCGTGAGGGCATTGCTGAGGAACTTGGTCCCGAGGGCACTGAAGGCGAAGCACTTGGCTTGTGCGCAGGCTTCTTTGACATGGCCTTCTTAGGTTTGACACAGGCCTCAGCAGCAGCTGCAGCAGAGTCTTCGTTGAATTTCCTCACAGCTTCTCTGGCTTGTCTAGCCAACTTGGCCTGGCGCTTGGCCCATTCATCAGGATAATCCTCACCGCGCTTGAGGCTGGTGGGATCAGCTATTTGGCCAGGTGCCAATGGAGGTCTTGGGCATGGAGGATTGAGTGCGAATTTCTTCATGTATTTGGGAGTAACATATCTGTATTCCCTCCACTATCTTGCCCATCTCCTCTCTATCCTCTGTATGCGCACCTTGCGCTGATTTTTGTCCTTTTTTCCAAACTTGGCCTTATTAGGAGTGCAGTAATCTTTGTATATGTCATCAGGGATTTGAAAGGCAGTATTGATTTCAGGCCTCTTTCCTCCTTTCTGTGGCTTCTTACCGTCAGCCATTTTCTTCAGTTGAGGAATTTGAACAATTGAATTCTCTGAAGAAGTATGCAACTTTTCTTCGAGGAACGCTGCAAATGAGTTAAGTCGATGAGAACCTAGTGATTCAGCAGCGGACATGAGTACCTGTGAACAGAGTATAGTTGCGAGGAATTTTTAGAGGTCATATGCATTCTCAGAAGGTTTTGTAAAAAAGAACAAGTTTGAGGAATTTGACCAGACGAGTCTTGAAGAATTTCACTGAGCGTTCTTAGTCTTAGGTTCCAGAGTTGTACAGATCAGAAATCCGCACAATTGAGGAATCTTGAAGAGAAATTTGCAGCTTAGAGAAATGAATCAAGAATAGATGACATGTGAGGTGTTTTAGTGTGTGAAGATTTGAAGAAAAAACACCTTTGAAGATTTTGTAGATAATCATTTGAATCACAGAGGGCAGTAAAAGTAACTTTTAATTACCCTGAATGAAGAACACGATGAACTGTGGGGTGGAGAAGTGAAGTTCGTCTGTGCAGATCTTCCACGCCCTAACTCGGTGGAGGAAGACGGCTACGGCGGCGGAGAAGTGAAGATTTCCGCGGCCGGCACGAGTACGGCGGCGACGAGGTCGAGGCAGTCAAGCTCTTCCTCACCGGCGACGATGAAGTAGCGGCAGCGCTAGGGTTTGAGAAGCTCGAGCTGGAAAGGAGGTCGAGTGGAGTAATGGAAGTGAGGAAGGGGAGAGGGGTATTTATACCCATGGTGAAAAACGGTTCGCCCGAAGAATTTGGACGAACGTGCCCCTGACCCTTCTCATTCGCATAACATGTGTCACCCACGTACTGAGATGTGGAGATCGTGTTAGATCGTGGGTGAAATATAAGTATATCATGGGATGCGGAACGGTTTGAGCGGCAAAGCCAAAAAATTGGATAAGATAGGTTTTAAAGTTCCGTTCGCAATTTCTTCAGCTGACAAGGACACAGTGAAGATTCTGAACGAGTTTCAAATAGAACGCACATGAAGAATTTGTGAATAGATTGGGTTGAGTTTAGCATAGAGGGAGAAGGGTCCGATCACATTCACTTAGCAGAAAAACCAACTTCAAGAAATAGCTATAACTGAATGTTGTAGAGGACATAAACTCATATATATATAGCCAATGAAGAAAAACGACGAAAATAGTGAAGACAATGCAAAGTTGAAGAATTTGAACAACCGAGGAATTTCAACTTTTGGTGGTGGCATGACCCACCGTATAAGAATGATGATTTCAGACACCGCGTACAATTGTCGTAGGGTTCTGAGAATCAAATTCTTCGTTAATTTCTTCACACTTAGAGTGTTATTCTTCATTGATTGAAGAAAAACGTTTCTTCATGTGTTGCACATCTAAGTCATCAATTTTGCATAAGTGTTAGGATGAGTGTCCTTTTCAAAGAACATTCGAAGAATATGCTTCACAGCCTTATGGTGTGATTCCTTCGGTGTAGCTTGAAATCGGGCACACATGCAAACACTAAGCATTATATCTGGCCTAGATGCACATGAGTACAATAAAGAACCAATCATGGAGTAGTATACCTTATGATCGAAGTCAGTACCATTTTCATCAGTGCACAGATGGCCATTTGTGGGCATAGGAATTTTGACGCATTTGTAATCTTGCATGCCGAACTTCCTCAGTACATCCTTGAGGTATTTCTCCTGAGATATGAATATGCCATTGCGTTGTTGACGAATTTGAAGACCTAAGAAGAATTTCAACTCTCCCATCATAGACACTTGATATTCTTCACTCATCATATAGGCAAATTCATCACTATAACGTTGGTTAGTATAGCCAAAGATAATATAATAAACATATATTTGGCACACAAACAATTCACCATCATAAGATTTAGTGAAAAGAGTAGGGTCGAGTGAACCGGGTTTGAAGTCTTTATTCATAAGGAATTCCTTCAAGGTATCATACCACGCCCGTGGGGCCTGCTTGAGGCCATAGAGGGCCTTATTGACTCTGAAGACTTTGTCAGGATTCTTTGGATCTTCAAAACCTGGGGGTTGAGCAACATATACTTCTTCCTCAAGCTTACCATTGAGGAATGCACTTTTCACATCCATTTGATATAGAGTGATATCATGATGGTTAGCATAAGCAAGTAATATGCGAATAGCCTCAAGTCTAGCAACAGGTGCAAAAGTTTCATCGAAATCAATTCCTTCAACCTGTGTGTAGCCTTGGGCTACAAGCCGTGCCTTATTCCTTACCACAAGGCCATTTTCGTCTTGCTTGTTGCGATAGATCCACTTTGTGCCAATGATATTGTGCTTGCGAGGATCTAGACGTTTGACCAGTTCCCAGACATTGTTGAGCTTGAACTGATGTAATTCTTCTTGCATAGCCTGAATCCACTCAGGCTTCAGAAATGCTTCATCTACCTTAGTGGGCTCTGTGATAGAGACAAAGGCATAGTGCCCACAAAAGTTAGATAAATGTGAAGCTTTTGAGCGTGTGAGAGGACCTAGCGCTTTAATGTCATTGATTATCTTTTCAACTTGCACTTCTTTTGCAATGCGAGGATGAGCTGGTTGTCATTGATGAATTTGATCAGCATTTTCTTCAGCACCATTTTCTTCAGTATTTTCTTCAGGTGCATTAGCTCGACATTCTTCATGTTCTGGAATGAATTCTTCAGCAGATTCTTTAGTAGGAATGACATCCTCAGTAGCCCTGAACTTGATAATTTCCTCAGGTGTTGGTTCATCTATCACAGTAGGTAGGTGCTCTCTTTGCGAGCCATTAGTTTCATCAAACCTCACATCTACAGTTTCAACAACCTTGTGAAGAATGTTGTTGAAGACTCTGTAGGTGTGTGAGTCCTTTCTGTAACCAATCATAAGACTTTCATGTGCTTTCGGTGCAAATTTTGAGTTGTGATGAGGATATCTAATCCAACATTTAGCACCGAAGACTTTGAATTAACTTACATTGGGTTTCTTACCAGTGAGGAGTTCATGGGCAGTCTTCTTGAAGAATTTGTGAAGATATACTCTGTTGATGTTGTGGCACGCAGTATCAATTGCCTCAATCCAAAAACGACGAGGCGTTTTGTATTCATCAAGCATAGTGCAAGCCATCTTAGCAAGAGTCATGTTCTTGCGCTCCACGACGCCGTTCTGCTGAGGAGTATAAGGAGCAGATAACTCATGAGTAATACCAAGTTCATCAAGATAGTCATCAAGACCAGAATTCTTGAACTCAGTTCCATTGTCACTTCTGATGTGCTTGATCTTCACACCAAAGTTGGTTGAAGCCCTCGAGGAAAATCGTTTGAAGACTTCCTGCACTTCATGTTTGTAAGTAATAATGTGTACCCATGTGTATCGAGAGTAACCCTCAACAATAACAAAGTCATATTGAGATGCCTTATTTGAGACTGCAGAATAATGGTTAGGACCGAAGAGATCCATGTGAAGCAATTCAAATGGACGAGTGGTGGTCATGATAGTCTTCGCTAGATGCTTAGCCTTTGTCATCTTACCAGCTTCACAGGCTCCACATAAGTTATCTTTGAGTAATTTGACATTCTCGATGCCAACGACATGCTTCTTCTTCGCAACCGTGTGCAAATTCCTCATGCCTGCATGACCAAGTCGTCGATGCCAGAGCCAGCCTTCTGAAGCTTTTGCAAGTAGGCACACGGCTGGTTGTGGTCCTGTAGAGAAATCAACAATATAGAGGTCTCCTCTCCTAAAGCCTTCGAAGACTTTGGAATTGTCAGCTTCCATAACCACAACACAATGGTACTTGCCAAAGACAACAACCATATCAAGATCGCAAAGCATTGAGACAGACATGATGTTGTATCCCAAGGACTCGACAAGCATGACTTTGTCCATGTGTTGATCCTTTGTGATCGCAACCTTACCTAGACCCAATACCTGACTTTTGCCTTTGTCAGCAAAGATGATATGCTTCAGACGCGACGGAGATAATGGGGCATCCATTAATAGATTCTTGTCACCAGTCATGTGATTTGTACATCCACTATCGAGGACCCACTCAATGGCTTTGGGTTGATCATCATGCAGATGAATTAGTGCAGCTTACGAACTCATATACTTCATCAGTGAAGAATATGACATCAATTCATCAGATCAATTTCATCAAGCAATAGAATAGATAAAGCAGTATGAGGACGTGAGAAATGAAAGTTCATTTCTTCATGGTTAGCCTGCATCCTATCATGCACACTCATGTCTCCAGTAAATTCTTCAGACGATTACGTACATCTGGAGACCTGGCCCTGCAAAAGAGATTAGTTCTTTTTCTTCACCACCCACATCTGAAGGGGTGGCAAAGAGTTCATCACTCTGTGAGCTCCATATGAGAAAGGTGGCATAGAAGCCAGTGCACTTCGTTTCACATAAGAGGGGTTAGGATAAGCATATGAATAAGCAGAGAAATTCTTCGAGGACTTATGAACATAATGATTAGAAGAATAATGCTCATATTCATAGCCCTTAGCTCTTCCCTGCGAAATAGAGTTGTTAGCACGATGATATTCATATGAGAACTTTGATCCTTTTGAGGAATTTGGTCCATATGACGAATTTAATCTGGGGTTCCTATTCTTCACAGGTGGTGTCCTGAGAACATTCACCTGAAGACTTTCGAGGCACCTTTTGGAAACCCAGATTTTCTTCATAGGGGAACCGTTCCCGCAGTTAGTGCCAACATATCTAGCAAATAATTCACCATTCTGATTTTTAAACATTTTATAGTTGGAGTCAAATGACTCATCATCAGAACGAGGAGATTCACATGCAAATCCAGATAGGTTAGATGGATCAACTAGAGGTCCCTTTGCAGCAACCCATAAGGTTTTGGGGTACTGCTTAGGCTTCCAATATGTACCATCAGCATTGAGTTTCCTCTCAAAGGCAATACCCTCTTTCCTAGGGTTCATGTTGAGGATCTGCTTTTTAAGCACATCATAAAGAGTCTGATGCCCTTTGAGGCTTTTGTACATGTCTGTCATGTACAATTCCTTTATCCCTGCATCATCAGTGATACTAGCAGTGTCCTCAGATGAGGAATTCGTGATAGCAGAGGTAGGTGGAGAATTTGAAATATTAGCAGCATTTGAACATTCAGGTGAAGAATTAGCAGATTCACGTTCAATGCACTTCAAGCATGGAGGTACAAATTCTTCCTAAGAAGCGCTGATCTGTTGAGCAAGTAATGAATCACGCTCTTTCTGAAGATCTTCATAACTCACTCTTAGCTTTTTCAAGATCTTGCTTTTTTGAATAAATTCATAAGAAAGCATCTCATGATTAGATAAGAGAGTGTTATGATGACCTTGAAGGTTGTCAAACCAAGTCTGAAGTCTCTGAAGATTTTCAGTCAAGGCTTTAGTGTGATCCATTGCTTCACCCAACATATCGTCACTTTTGTCTAGCATGTTTTGAACCTTTTCATAAGCCCTTCGTTGTTTTACAGCAATCTTAGCAAGTTTAGAATAGCTGGGCTTGAGGTTTTCATCAGATTCATTCTCACTTGATTCAGAGGAGGTATATTTGAGTACCTTGGCACCCTTTGCCGTGAAGCAATAGGTGGGAGCGTAGTCATCATTGCCTTCATCAGCCTTGTTGGTGAGGTCATTTTATTCAATGTTGAAGGTAGACTTGCTGACGAATGCAGTAGCGAGGGCTAGGCTCGCCACACCGGATTCGGACTCCTCAGATGCCTCCTCTTCCTCATTTTCTTCAAATTTAGCCTCAGAGTCCATTTCCTTGCCAATGAATGCCCGAGCCTTCTTGGAGCTGCTCTTCTTGTGAGATGAAGACTTTGAGGATTTTGATGATGAAGATTTTGAGGATTTCTTCTTTTTCTTCGCATCATCAGAACTATAATCCTTGTATTTCTTCTTCTTTGATTGCTTTTCCCACTGAGGACAATCTTGAATGTAATGTCTAGATTTCTTGCATTTGTGACATAGCCTCTTCTTGTAGTCACTGGATGAGGAATCATTGCTCCTTGAGGGTCTTCCAAAGCGACCATGTCTTGAGAACTTCTGGAATTTCTTCACGAGCAGTGCTAGCTCATGGCTTAGTTCTTCAGGATTACCAAGGCTGCTACCGGAGTCTTCATCTTCGGACTCAGATACCGCCTTGGCCTTCAGTGCATGTGATCTGCCATAGCTCGAACCATAGAGATCTCTCTTTTCAGCAAGCTGGAACTCATGAGTATTTAGCCTCTCGACGATATCAGCGGGATCAAGTGACTTGTAATCAGCACGTTCTTGTATCATCAATGAAAGATTATCAAATGAGGAATCAAGCGATCTCAGCAATTTCTTCACCACCTCATGGTCGGTGATGTCAGTGGCACCAAGTGCTTGAAGCTCATTTGATATGTCAGTGAGACGATCGAAGGTTTGTTGAACATTTTCATTGTCGAGTCTTTTGAAGCGGTTGAAGAGATTGCGAAGAACATCAACTCGAGAGTCACGTTGTGTTGAGACTCCTTCATTCACCTTGGACAGCCTATCCCAGATAAGCTTAGCAGTTTCCAAATCACTCACTCTTCCATACTATCTTTTGCTCAAATGGTCACATATGATATTCTTCGCTTGAGAATCGAGTTGCTTGAATCTCTTCACATCAGCAACATTCAGAGAAGGTGTGACTGAGGGAAAACCATTTTCCACAACATACCCGAGATCATTATCAATTGCCTCAAGATGCATTCGTATCTTATTCTTCCAGTATGGGTAGTCCGTCCCATTGAAGGTAGGACACCTAGCAGAGACCTTGATCATACCTGCGGTCGACATAACTAAAACTCCAGGCGGTTAAACCAAAATCACACAGAACAAGGGAGTACCTTGCTCTGATACTAATTGAAAGTGCGTTATATCGACTAGAGGGGGGTGAATAGGCGATTTTTATGAATTCTTCACTGAGGAATTTGCAGGTGAGGAAATTCCTTATCGAAGAACCACTAGCAGCGGAATAAGTACTCAAAACTAAACAGAACAGAACACAAGCATAGTCATCATGATAAAATGAAGACAGGCACAAAGTCCAGAAAGCGTAAGCACAGGATAACATGGGATGAAGACAAACAGACTAAAGAAAATTGAACTGAGGAAATTGAGAAAGTCTTCAGTCAAAGTCTCCAAACACATATACGAACAAGCACTCAACACAGTTATGAGGAAATGAAAGAGTTGAGTAAATAGAACCAGTGAGCTTGGTGAAGACAATGATTTGGTAGACCGGTTCCAACTGTTGTCTTAGTTGTACGTCTGGTTGGAGCGGCTAGGTATTTAAACCTGAGGACACACAGTCCCGGACACACAGTCCTCACCGTATTCTCCTTGAGCTAAGGTCACACAGACCTTGCGCAATCACTCGTGGTAAGTCTTCAGGTGACTCCTGAACCTTCACAAACTTGGTCACTCGGCGATCCACAATTCCTCTTGGATGTTCTAGATCTTGACGCCTAACCGTCTGGAAGAAGCACAGTCTTCAAAGGTAACAAGCGTCGGATCCACGCAGGATCAATCTCTTCAGTGATGCTCAATCACTTAGGGTTTGTAGGTGTTCGGGTTTGGGTTTTCCTCACTTGATGATTTTCGCTCAAAGTCCTCGAAGGATGGGATGCTCTCAAATGACAAGTGTCAGTTTCTCTTGGAGCAACCAACCAGCTAGTGGTTGTAGGGGGCGGCTATTTATAGCCTAGGGAGCAGCCCGACATGATAAGACATAAATTTCCTTCAATGATATGACCGTTAGGTGGGTAGATATTTTGGGACGGCTGGCACATAGCACCGCAATGGTCGAAAATTTGAGTATCAAATTTCTTAGGGCTATCATGTTCCTCACTTTGTAGGCAATCCGCACTGGCGAATTCCTAACTCCTCGGTCAGAACAAATTCCTCAGAGACCAGAAGAACTTCGTCTTTGTCACTTAAGAATGTGACTGAACTGTATGAGATTTCCAATAGCTTCACTCGAAGGAATTGGTAGGTGTAGGATTTTGAGTTGAGCATCACATTGAAATTTTTCCTTAGTATTTCCTCAACCCCCTTTAACAGTACGGTGTTTCCTATGACTCGAGAAAGAGAAAATGAAACTACGAAAACAAAAGTCTTCACGCTTCATGTTCCTCAAATGAATACCAAGTCTTCAGGATTGCACCAATTTCTTCACTTACAAAGTCTTCAGAAATCCAAAGTCTTCAGTCGAAGAACTTCATTTTTAGGGGTCGACTTTCTCTGTAAATATCAAACTCCTCATAGACTTATAGACCTATGTACACTCAAAAACAGATTAGTCCCTTAACCTATAAGTCTTAAATACACCAAAATCACTAAGGGGCACTAGATGCACTTACACTTCACCAGAAGGTGGATCGAAACCATAAATGGGTTAAGTGTCAATTTGGTTCTATTCTTCACAACATGACTGCTAACTCAAAAAAATGCCCATATAGACAGACCCGCTTGAAGACTAACTCAAAATTCTCCCCCTTTGTCATCGAATGACCAAAAGGATCGAAAATGAGGACTAACTCAAAATTCATCAGTGTAACGTTGGTCAGTACAGCCAAAGATAATATCATAAACATATATTTGGCACACAAACAATTCACCATCATAAGATTTAGTGAAAAGAGTAGGGTCGAGTGAACCGGGTTTGAAGTATTTATTCATAAGGAATTCCTTCAAGGTATCATACCACGCCCGTGGGGCCTGCTTGAGGCCATAGAGGGACTTATTGAGTCTGAAGACTTTGTCGGGATTCTTTGGATCTTCAAAACCTGGGGGTTGAGCAACATATATTTCTTCCTCAAGCTTACCATTGAGGAATGCACTTTTCACATCCATTTGATATAGAGTGATATCATGATGGTTAGCATAAGCAAGTAATACGCGAATAGCCTCAAGTCTAGCAACAGGTGCAAAAGTTTCATCGAAATCAATTCCTTCAACCTGTGTGTAGCCTTGAGCTACAAGCCGTGTCTTATTCCTTACCACAAGGCCATTTTCGTCTTGCTTGTTGCGATAGATCCACTTTGTGCCAATGATATTGTGCTTGCAAGGATCTAGACGTTTGACCAGTTCCTAGACGTTGTTGAGCTCGAACTGATGTAATTCTTCTTGCATAGCCTGAATCCACTCAGGCTCCAGAAATGCTTCATCTACCTTAGTGCGCTTTGTGATAGAGACAAAGGCATAGTTCCCACAAAAGTTAGATAAATGTGAAGCTTTTGAGCGTGTGAGAGGACCTAGCGCTTTAATGTCATTGATTATCTTTTCAACTTGCACTTCTTTTGCAATGTGAGGATGAGTTGGTTGTCGTTGATGAATTTGATCAGCATTTTCTTCAACACCAGTTTCTTCGGTATTTTCTTCAGGTGCATTAGCTCGACGTTCTTCATGTTCTGGAATGAATTCTTCAGCAGATTCTTCAGTAGGAATGACATCCTCAATAGCCTTGAACTTGATAGTTTCCTTAGGTGCTGGTTCATCTATCACAATAGGCAGGTGCTCTCTTTGCGAGCCATTAGTTTCATCGAACCGCACATCTACAGTTTCAACAACCTTGTGAAGAACGTTGTTGAAGACTCTGTAGGTGTGCGAGTCCTTTCCGTAACCAAGCATAAGACTTTCATGTGCTTTCAGTGCAAATTTTGAGTTGTGATGAGGATCTCTAATCCAACATTTAGCACCAAAGACTTTGAAATAACTTACATGGGGTTTCTTATCAGTGAGGAGTTCATATGCAGTCTTCTTGAAGAATTTGTGAAGATATACTATGTTGATGATGTGGCACGCAGTATCAATTGCCTCAATCCAAAAACGACGAGGTGTTTTGTATTCATCAAGCATAGTGCGAGCCATCTCAGCAAGAGTCCTATTCTTGCGCTCCACGACGCCGTTCTGCTGAGGAGTATAAGGAGCAGATAACTCATGAGTAATACCAAGTTCATTAAGATAGTCATCAAGACCAGAATTCTTGAACTCAGTTCCATTGTCACTTCTGATGTGCTTGATCTTCACACAAAAGTTGGTTGAAGCCCTCAAGGAAAATCGTTTGAAGACTTCTTGCACTTCATGTTTGTAAGTAACAATGTGTACCCATGTGTATCGAGAGTAATCATCAACAATAATAAAGTCATATTGAGATGCCTCATTTGAGACTGCAGAATAATGGTTAGGACCGAAGAGATCCATGTGAAGCAATTCAAATGGACGAGTGGTGGTCATGATAGTCTTCGCTAGATGCTTAGCCTTTGTCATCTTACCAGCTTCACAGGCTCCGCATAAGTGATCTTTGAGGAATTTGACATTCTCGATGCCAATGACATGCTTCTTCTTCGCAAGCGTGTGCAAATTCCTCATGCCTGCATGACCAAGTCGTCGATGCCAGAGCCAGCCTTCTGAAGCTTTTGCAAGTAGGCACACGGCTGGTTGTGGTCCTGTAGAGAAATCAACAATATAGAGGTCTCCTCTCCTAAAGCCTTCGAAGACTTTGGAATTGTCAGCTTCCATAACCACAACACAACTGTACTTGCCAAAGACAACAATCATATCAAGATCGCAAAGCATTGAGACAGACATGAGGTTGTATCCTAAGGACTCGACAAGCATGACTTTGTCCATGTGTCGATCCTTTGTGATCGCAACCTTACCTAGACCCAATACCTGACTTTTGCCTTTGTCAGCAAAGATGATATGCTTCAGATGCGACGGAGATAATGGGGCATCCATCAATAGATTCTTGTCACCAGTCATGTGATTTGTACATCCACTATCGAGGACTCACTCAGTGGCTTTGGGTTGATCACCTGCAGATGAATTAGTGCAGCTTACGAACTCATATACTTCATCAGTGAAGAATATGACATCAATTCATCAGATCAATTTCATCAAGCAATAGAACAGATAAAGCAGTATGAGGACGTGAGAAATGAAAGTTCATTTCTTCATGGTTAGCCTGCGTCCTATCAGGCACACTCAGGTCTCCAGCAAATTCTTCAGACGATTACGTACGTCTGGAGACCTGACCCTGCAAAAGAGATTAGTTCTTTTTCTTCACCACCCACATCTGAAGGGTTGGCAAAGAGTTCATCACTCTGCGAGCTCCATACGAGAAAGGTGGCATAGAAGCTAGTGCATTTCATTTCACATAAGAGGGGTTAGGATAAGCATATGAATAAGCAGAGAAATTCTTCGAGGACTTATGAACATAATGATTAGAAGAATAATGCTCATATTCATAGCCCTTAGATCTTCCCTGCGAAATAAAGTTGTTAGCACGATGATATTCATATGAGAACTTTGATCCTTTTGAGGAATTTGGTCCATATGAAGAATTTAATCTGGGGTTCCTATTCTTCACAGGTAGTGTCCTGAGGACATTCACCTGAAGACTTTCAAGGCACCTTTTGGAAACTCAGATTTTTCTTCATAGTGGAACCGTTCCTACAGTTAGTGCCAACATATCTAGCAAATAATTCATCATTCTGATTTTTAAACAGTTTATAGTTGGAGTCAAATGACTCATCATCAGAACGAGGAGATTCACAAGCAAATCCAGATAAGTTAGATGGATCAACTAGAGGTCCCTTTGCAGCAACCCATGAGGTTTTGGGGTACTGCTTAGGCTTCCAATATGTACCATCAACATTGAGTTTCCTCACAAAGGTAATACCCTCTTTCCTAGGGTTCCTGTTGAGAATCTGCTTTTTAAGCACATCACAAAGAGTCTGGTGCCCTTTGAGGCTTTTGTACATGCATGTCATGTACAATTCCTTCAGCCCTGCATCGTCAGTGATACTAGCAGTGTCCTCAGATGAGGAATTAGTGATAGCAGAGGCAAGTGAAGAATTTGAAACATTAGCAGCATTTGAACATTCAGGTGAAGAATTAGCAGATTCACGTTCAATGCACTTCAAGCATGGAGGAACAAATTCTTCCTGAGAAGCGCTGATCTGTTGAGCAAGTAATGAATCACGCTCCTTCTGAAGATCTTCATAACTCACCCTTAGCTTCTCAAAATCTTGCTTTTTTGAAGAAATTCATAAGAAAGCTTCTCATTATTAGATAAGAGAGTGTTATGATGACCTTGAAGGTTGTCAAACCAAGTCTGAAGTCTCTGAAGATTTTCAGTCAAGGCTTTAGTGCGATCCATTGCTTCACCCAACATATCGTCACTTTTGTCTAGCATGTTTTGAACCTTTTCAAAAGCCCTTCATTGTTTTATAGCAATCTTAGCAAGTTTAGAATAGTTGGGCTTGAGGTTTTCATCAAATTCATTCTCACTTGATTCAGAGGAGGTATATTTGAGTACCTTGGCACCCTTTGCCATGAAGCAATAGGTCGGAGCGTAGTCATCATTGCCTTCATCAGCCTTGTTGGTGAGGTCATTTTCTTCAATGTTGAAGATAGACTTGCTGACGAATGCAGTAGCGAGGGCTAGGCTTGCCACACCGGATTCGGACTCCTTAGATGCCTCCTTTTCCTCATTTTCTTCAGATTCAGTCTCAGAGTCCATTTCCTTGCCAATGAATGCCCGAGCCTTCTTGGAGCTGCTCTTCTTGTGAGATGAAGACTTTGAGGATTTTGATGATGAATATTTTGAGCATTTCTTCTTTTTCTTCGCATCATCAGAACTGTAATCGTTGTATTTCTTCTTCTTTGATTCCTTTTCCCACTGAGGACAATCTTGAATGTAATGTCCAGATTTCTTGCATTTGTGACATAGCCTCTTCTTGTAGTCACCGGATGAGGAATCATTGCTCCTTGAGGGTCTTCCAAAGCGACCACGTCTTGAGAACTTCTGGAATTTCTTCATGAACAGTGCTAGCTTATGGCTTAGTTCTTCAGGATCACCAAGGCTGCTACCGGAGTCTTCATCTTCGGACTCAGATACCGCCTTAGCCTTCAGTGCATGTGATCTGCCATAGCTCGAACCATAGAGATCTCTCTTTTCAGCAAGCTGGAACTCATGAGTATTTAGCCTCTCGACGATATCATCGGGATCAAGTGACTTGTAATCAGCACGTTCTTGTATCATCAATGCCAGAGTATCAAATGAGGAATCAAGCGATCTCAGCAATTTCTTCACCACCTCATGGTCGGTGATGTCAGTGGCACCAAGTGCTTGAAGCTCATTTGAGATGTCAGTGAGACGATCGAAGGTTTGTTGAACATTTTCATTGTCGAGTCTTTTGAAGCGGTTGAAGAGATTGCGAAGAACATCAACTCGAGAGTCACGTTGTGTTGAGACTCCTTCATTCACCTTGGACAGCCTATCCCAGATAAGCTTAGCAGTTTCCAAATCACTCACTCTTCCATACTATCCCTTGCTCAAATGGTCACATATGATATTCTTCGCTTGAGAATCGAGTTGCTTGAATCTCTTCACATCAGCAACATTCAGAGAAGGTGTGAGTGAGAGAAAACCATTTTCCACAACATACCAGAGATCGTTATCAATTGCCTCAAGATGCATTCGTATCTTATTCTTCCTGTAGGGGTAGCCTGTCCCATCGAAGGTAGGACACCCAGCAGAGACCTTGATCATACCTGCGGTCGACATAACTAAAACTCCAGGCGGTTAAACCAAAATCACACAGAACAAGGGAGTACCTTGCTCTGATACTAATTGAAAGTGCATTATATCGACTAGAGGGGGGGGTGAATAGGCGATTTTTATGAATTCTTCACTGAGGAATTTGCAGGTGAGGAAATTCCTTAGCGAAGAACCACTAGCAGCGGAATAAGTACTCAAAACTAAACATAACAGAACACAAGCATAGTCATCATGATAAAATGAAGACAGGCACAAAGTCTAGAAAGCATAAGCACAGGATAACACGGGATGAAGACAAACAGACTGAAGAAAATTGAATTGAGGAAATTGAGAAAGTCTTCAGTCAAAGTCTCCAAACACATATACGAACAAGCAGTCAACACAGTTATGAGGAAATGAAAGAGTTGAGTAAATAGAACCAGTGAGCTTGGTGAAGACAATGATTTGGTAGACCGGTTCCAACTGCTGTCTTAGTTGTACGTCTGGTTGGAGCGGCTAGGTATTTAAACCTGAGGACACACAGTCCTCACTGTATTCTCCTTGAGCTAAGGTCACACAGACCTCGCCCAATCACTCGTGGTAAGTCTTCAGGTGACTCTTGAACCTTCACAAACTTGGTCACTCGGAGATCCACAATTCCTCTTGGATGCTCTAGACCTTGACGCCTAACCGTCTAGAAGAAGCACGGTCTTCAAAGCTAACAAGCGTCGAATCCACGCAGGATCAATCTCTTCAGTGATGCTCAATCACTTGGGGTTTGTAGGTGTTCAGGTTTGGGTTTTCCTCACTTGATGATTTTCGCTCAAAGTCCCCGGAGGATGGGATGCTCTCAAATGACAAGTGTCAGTTTCTCTTAGAGCAGCCAACCAGCTAGTGGTTGTAGGGGGCGGCTATTTATAGCCTAGGGAGCAGCCCAGCATGATAAGACATAAATACCCTTTAATGATATGACCGTTAGGTGGGTAGATATTTTGGGACAGCTGGCACATAGCACCGCGACGGTCAAAAATTTGAGTATCAAATTTCTCAGGGCTATCATGTTCCTCACTTTGTAGGCAATCCGCACTAGCGAATTCCTAACTCCTCAGTAAGAACAAATTCCTTAGAGACCAGAAGAACTTCGTCTCTGTCACTGAAGAATGTGACTGAACTGTATGAGATTTCCAATAGCTTCACTCGAAGGGATTGGTAGGTGTAGGATTTTGAGTTGAGCATCACATTGAAATTTTTCCTTAGTATTTCCGCCTTTAACAGTACAGTGTTTCCTATGACTCAAGAAAGAGAAAATGAAACTACGAACACAAAAGTCTTCATGCTTCATGTCCCTCGAATGAATACCAAGTCTTCAGGATTGCACCAATTTCTTCACTTACAAAGTCTTCAGAAATCCAAAGTCTTCAGTCGAAGAACTTCATTTTTAGGGGTCGACTTTCTCTGTAAATATCAAACTCCTCATAGACTTATAGACCTGTGTACACTCAAAAACACATTAGTCCCTTAACCTATAAGTCTTCAATACACCGAAATCACTAAGGGGCACTAGATGCACTTACACTTCACCAGAAGGTGAATCGAAACCATAAATGGGTTAAGCGTCAGTTTGGTTCTATTCTTCACAACATGACTGCTACACATAATGCAGTGAAGAAAAACTATTACTACCTCCATGAAGTTTTCGGTCGCACCTGGGCTGTCCTATCA
This sequence comes from Triticum aestivum, assembly GCF_018294505.1. Classification (NCBI taxonomy): domain Eukaryota; kingdom Viridiplantae; phylum Streptophyta; class Magnoliopsida; order Poales; family Poaceae; genus Triticum; species Triticum aestivum. The sequence goes on along the minus strand of NC_057809.1, from coordinate 373,160,382 downwards.
CATTTGTATGGTGAAGAAGATCTGAAGAAAATGGGTCTCAAGGAAGATTTTGACTAGTCCGCACCTCCACCGAAGAAATTCAAGAAGGTCAAGGTTCCTTCTTTGGTGACCAACTCATATTCTTCATCGCGTGAAACCGACGAGTATGAAGACTTGGACGACACTGCGGCAGGCCCTACAATGACAAACGACCCCAACAACGCTGGCGTTCCTCCATCAACTTGATATTCTTCAGGGGCGTTAGTCCTCATTTTCAACCCTTTTGGTCATTCGATGACAAAGGGGGAGAAATTTGAGTTAATCTTCAAGCGGGTCTACCTATATGGGCGTTTCTTCTCTAAGTTATAACTCTCGTTCTTTTGAAGACTTTGCTGGATCGAGTTGTAATCTTAAACTCTATGGTGGCCTGATACTTTTGCTGTGTTTTCGTGCATGCTTATTCCTCATTAATGTTAATGCACACATGCGGAATTACATCGGTCACCATATTTCATCATGCATTTCAAATTCTTCATATTATATGTTACATGCGTGTATGAATTACAAGATATAGGAGGAGATCTCCACGATTCTACTCTTCAAAGTGTGCATTGCTTCAAAAGCAAGTTCCTCACTATGCACATCTTCACGGGGAGTTCTTCCATATCTTGCAATCAAATCCCCCAATTCCAGTATTTACACTTCGTATGTTTATCCCAATTGAAAATTTAACCTATATTGTCATCAATCACCAAAAAGAGGGAGATTGTAAGTGCATCTAATGCCCCTTAGTGATTTTGGTGTATTGAAGACTTATAGGTTAAGGGACTGTAAGTGCATCCAGTGCCACCCCTAGTTGGTTTTGGAGTATTAACGACAAACCTAGTTGAGGGACTAATGTGTTTGTGAGAATTGCAGGATAACACAGGTAGAAGTCCCTCATTGATTCGGTTTTCCTACCAGAGATGACCCCTAAAAATGTATGAAGACATTGAAGTCAAAGGTGGTATATGAAGATATTCACATTGAAGACTATGACAAGAGAAGACACCACATGAAGCCTATGGAGCTCGAAGACTTAGATCTTTCGTATTTCTCTTTCTTCTGTGTTGAGTCATAGGAACCACCGTACTGCTAAGTGGGGTCCAAGAGAACCAGTCAGAATGACTGAAGTGATGCTTAAACAAAACCTATGTCTTCAAGTGAAGACTTTGAGAGCGAATCTTGTCCAGAGTCGGGCAAGTCAGCTTTGCTTGAAGCCCAAGTAAAGTTGCCGTGTGAGTTTGAAATCTGACTGTTGGAACACGTGTCAGTTCCTTAGTGACCCAGGGTCATTTCGGACAAATCAGGTCGGGTTGCCAAGTGGCTATAAATAGCCCACCCCCTATAACCATAAATGGTTGGCTGCTCAGATTCAGAGTACGGCTTTTGTCATTTGAGAGCAACCCACCTCAAAGCCTTTGAGAGAGAATTCCTTGCGAGGATAAAGCCCTAACCACCCAGAGCCAAAGAGAATTAGGCATCACTTAAGTCTTCTTGTCTGTGTGATCTGAAGACTTATTACACTTGAGGACTGTGCATCCTCCAGCCGGTTAGGCGTCGCGTTATGAGCATCTGTAGGATCAAAAGTATGTCTAGAGGGGGGGTGATTAGACTGCTTGACCAAATAAAAACTTAGCATTTTCCCAATTTTAGTTCTTGGAAGATTTTAGCTATTGTAGGACAAGTCAAGCAATCATCACACAATTCAAGCAAGCATCCAAAGAGTATATTGGCAGCAGAAAGTAAAGTATGCAACTTGCAAGAATGTAAAGGGAAGGGTTTGGAGAATTCAAACGCAATTGGAGACACGGATGTTTTTCCTGTGGTTCGGATAGGTGGTGCTATCCTACATCCACGTTGATGGAGACTTCAACCCACGAAGGGTAACGGTTGCGCGAGTCCACGGAGGGCTCCACCCACGAAGGGTAACGGTTGCGCGAGTCCACGGAGGGCTCCACCCACAAAGGGTCCACGAAGAAGCAACCACCCACAAAGGGTCCACAAAGAAGCAACCTTGTCTATCCCACCATGGCCATCGCCCATGAAGGACTTGCCTCACTAGCGGTAGATCTTCACGAAGTAGGCGATCTCCTTGCCCTTACAAACTCCTTGGTTCAACTCCACAATCTTGTCGGAGGCTCCCAAGTAACACCTAGCCAATCTAGGAGACACCACTCTCCAAGAAGTAACAAATGGTGTGTAGGTAATGAACTCCTTGCTCTTGTGCTTCAAATGATAGTCTCCCCAACACTCAAATCTCTCTCATAGGATTTGGATCTGGTGGAAAGAAGATTTGAGTGGAAAGCAACTCGGGGAAGGCTAGAGATCAAGATTCATATGGTAGGAATGGAATATCTTGGTCTCAACACATGAGTAGGTGGTTCTCTCTCAGAACATATGAGTTGGAATTGTGTATGTGTTCTGATGGCTCTCTCCACGAATGAAGAGGAGGTGGAGGGGTATATATAGCCTCCACACAAAATCCAACCGTTACACACAGTTTTCCAATCTCGGTGGGACCGAATCAACAAACTCGGTCGGACCGAAAAGGTAAACCTAGTGACCGTTAGAGATTTTCGGTGGGACTGACATGCAACTCGGTAGGACCGATATGGTTAGGGTTTGGGCATAACGTAATCTCGGTGAGACCGATTACACAAACTCGGTGGGACCGATTTTGGTAATAAGCTAACCAGAGAGTTGGTCAGGCAAACTCGGTGGGACCGATTTGCTCTTTTGGTGAGACCGAAAAGTTACAAAAAGGAAACACTGAATTTACATTGCAATCTCGGTGGGACCAATTCGCTCTTTCGGTGAGACCGAAAAGTTACAAAAGGGAAACAGAGAGTTTGCAATCCCATCTCGGTGAGACCGAGATCCCTATCGGTAGAACCGATTTGCTAGGGTTTGGCAGTGGCTTATGACAAGTGAAACTCGGTGGCGCCGGATAGAAAGAATCGGTAGGACCGAGTTTGGCTTAGGGTTTAGGTCATATGTGGATATGGGAAAGTAGTTGAGGGTTTTGGAGCATATCACTAAGCACATGAAGCAAGAGGCTCATTAAGCAACACCTCATCCCTCCTTGATAGTATTGGCTTTTCCTAAAGACTCAATGTGATCTTGGATCACTAAAATATAAAATGAAGAGTCTTGAGCTTTTGAGCTTGAGCCAATCCTTTGTCCTTCGCATTTTGAGGGTTCCACTTTCACCATCCATGCCATGCCAATCATTGAGCTTTCCTGAAATAATCATCTTGGAATAGCATTAGCTCAATGAGCTATATGTTGTTATGAATTACCAAAACCACCTAGGGATAGTTGCACTTTCAGCATCCAAGAGACATTGTGGATTGCCGGTGAACGAAGTCTGTGAAGGTTTAGGAGTCTACCTTGAAGACTTACCAGAGTGATTGGGCGAGGTCTGTGTGACCTTAGCTCAAGGGGAATACGGTGAGGACTGGGTGTCCCGAGCTGCGTGTTCGGGACTGTGTGTCCTAAGGTTTAAATACCTAGCCGCCCTAACCAGACGTATAGTTGTCACAGCAACTGGAATTGGTCCAACAAATCATTGTCTTCAGCGAGTCACTGGTTTCATCTTCCCTTCCCTTTACTTACTGTTACTCCTTGTGAAGTCATTGTATGTTTGCACTATCGTTTGTCTTCACTGAGTGACTGTGTGTTCTGTGTGGCTTCACAATATCTTCCTACCTGATCCTTACTACATTGCTGCTATCAGTCATTGTGCTTTCACTCTATTGAATACTTGACTATGGCTTGCCTAGTGTAGTCTACCTTCCGCTGCAGGGTAATAGGTTTATTTCTATCGTTTGTCTTCATAACTTCCACGTTTTGAAGACTTTCATAAAAATCGCCTATTCACCCCCCCTCTAGTTGATATAATGCACTTTCAATTGGTATCAGAGCAAGGTGCTCCCTTGTTCTGTGTGATTCGGTTTAACCACCTGGAGTTTTAGCTATGTCGACTGCAGGGATAATTAAAGTCTCCGCTGTGTGCCCCGTCTTCGATGGAACTGAATATCCCTACTGTAAGAATAAGATGCGCATGCATCTTGAAGCCATTGACGTCGACCTATGGTATGTCGTCAAGAACGGCGTTCCCAAGGCTGGAGAAGGTGTCACTGCTGCTGATGTCAAGAAGTTTGTTCAACTGAACTCTACTGCCAAGAATATCATCTGTGGTCATCTGACCAAAGGACAGTATGGCCGTGTGAGTGCTTTGGAAACATCTAAGCTAGTCTGGGACTGGCTCTCCAAGGTCAATGAAGGCGTCTCAACCCAGAGAGATCAGAGAATCAGCATCCTTCGCAACCTCTTCAACCGCTTCAAGCGAAATGACAATGAGAATGTCCAGCTCACATTTGACCGACTCACTGACATCACAAATGAGCTTCAAGCCCTCGGTGCTACTGAGATCACCAAACATGAAGTCGTCAAGACACTACTGAGATCACTTGATAGTTCGTTTGACACCCTAGCCCTGATGATTCAAGAACGTCCTGATTTCAAGACACTCGATCCGTCTGACATACTTGAGAGGCTCAACACACATGAGTTTCAGCTTTCTGAGAAAAGAGATATCTACGGTCCAAACTATGGGCGAACTCATGCCTTGAAGGCAAAAGCTGTCTCCTCATCTGAAGAAGAATCTGACAGCAGTTCGGATGATCCTAAAGACATTGAAAGGGAACTTGCTATGCTTGTGAAGAAGTTCCAAAAATTCACCAAGAAGAAAGGTTTCAGAAAGTCTTCCCGATCAAGCTCAAGGAATGATGAAGATTCTGCTCACGACTACAAGAAGAAAACATGTCACAAGTGCAAGAAACCTGGCCACTTCATCTCTGAGTGTCCACAGTGGGACAATGAGAACAAAAAGAAGAAGAAGAGCAAGGAATATGACTCTGACGACTAGAAGAAGAAGAAATACTCAAAGTCTTCTTCCAAGTCTTCCTCAAAGTCTTCATCACACAAGAAGAGCTCATCTGGCAAGGCACGTGCGTTTGTTGGCAAGGAAATGGATTCAGAGGAGGAGTCCGCGTCTGAGGAGGCGGAGGTGGAGTCTGAGGAGGAGTCCGATTTAGGCGTCGCAAGTCTGGCTACAGCATACGTTGCCAAGTCCATATTCAACACTGAAGACAATGACTTCATCACCGACACCGATGCAAATGACAAGGACTACTCCGCTTCTACCTACTGCTTCATGGCACGCGGTGCCAAGGTAAACACACGCACTACTCACTATCAAACATCTAGTGACGATGACTCTGATTGTGGTTCAAAACCCAGCTACAAAACACTTGCTAAAATTGCAACTGAACAACAAAAAGCTATGGAACATATTCAAAAACTGTTAGACAGAAGCGATGATCTGTTAGGTGCTGAAATGACTCGATCTGAATCCTTAATTGAAGACATAAAAAATCTTCACGTTAAGTATGTGGAACTTGAAAGTCGTCATGAAACTCTCTCAACAACTCATGAAAAGCTTTCTTATGATTATCTTCAAAGGAAGCAAGATCTTGAGAAATTGAGAGCGGCTCATGAAGATCTTCAAAAGAAAAACGAGTCACTTCGCGCCAAACAGATCAGTTCCGCTCAGGAAGGATTTGAACCACCATGTCTTAAATGCATTGAGCGTGATAATGCTACTTCTGTTGCTGAATGTTCTACTGCTACTACTGTTGCAATATCTTCAACTGTTGATGTGGTAACTAACCCCTCTGCTGAGGATACCACTGCTATTGCTGATGAGAATGCTAGGTTGAAGACATTGCTTGAAACAGGGATGTACAAAAGTCTTAAAGGGCATTAGACACTATGTGATGTCTTGAAAAAGCAGATTCTGAACCGAAACCCGAGGAAAGAGGGTGTTGGGTTCATAAGGAAAATGAATGCTGATGGCTCTTACTGGAAATCTGAACAGTACCCCAAAACCACATGGGTTGCTGCAAAGGAACCTTCAGCAGATCCATCCAATCTATCTGGCTTCACTTGTGCTAACCCCATTATCATTGATGAATCCCTTGATGCAAACTATAAACTGTTTAAGAATCAGAATGGTGAAGTGTTTGCCAGGTATATTGGTACTAACTGCAGGAATGGACCGCCTATGAAGAAGATCTGGGTTCCGAAAATGTGTCTGGAGAATCTTCCTATGAATGTCATCATGACACCTCACGTGAAGAAGACAAACCTCAGACCAAAGGCTTCATACGGTCCAAAGGCTTCATACAGAAAGAGGACTCACCTGAGTCGCACTAACGCAAATGTTTTGCAGGGAAACCATACTCAGGCATATGAATATGAGAGCGGTTCATCAAACCGCCATGTTCATAAGACCAAGAACTATTCTGCTTATTCTTATGAGTACTATTGTCCGCCTGCAAGACTGTTTGCTAGGGCTCCAAAGCCAAAGTTCTCAGATGCTGCACTTAGACTTATTGCTTCTAAGCCACCCTTGAAGATGTGGGTGGCTAAGAAAGCTTAACTCACTTTTGTAGGGAAAGGTCTCCAGCAGAAAACCAAAATCGTCTGACGCTATTACTGGGGACCTTAATCATCTTGTAGGGCGCAAGATCAAATTCCCGAATGGTCTTACTATGTACTTCGTTCCTGAATCGCTTGCTACTCTCCCTATTAGTCCTAATCTGGATCTAAGCTTTCATAACCCATTGGTTCGTCAAATGTTTTTGCTTCACAATGCTCTTTGTGAAGCCTATCCCCCTAATTGCACTATAGGGTACGACACCAGCGTCTTCAGAATGGATTATTGATAGTGGGTGTACAAATCACATGACTGGCAAAAGAAGCCTTCTTATGGACTCAACCTTACGCCCATCCGACAAGAGCCACATCACATTTGCTGACACTGGTAAAAGTAAGGTATTGGGTCTAGGTAGAGTTGCAATCTCAAGGGATCAACACATGGATAAAGTCATGCTTGTTGAATCCCTTGGCTTCAACTTAATGTCTGTCTCAATACTTTGTGATTTAAACATGATCGTAATATTTGGAAAATATCGTTGCCTTGTTCTAATGGAATCTGACAAGTCTCTAGTATTTGAAGGGTATCGAAAAGATGATTTGTACGTGGTAGATTTCTCAGCAGGACCATAGCTTGCCGTATGTCTTCTAGCAAAAGCTTCAGAATGCTGGCTCTGGCATCAGAGGCTTGGGCATGCTGGCATGAGGAACCTCCACACCCTGGCAAATAAGAAGCATGTCATAAGCATCGAGGGCGTCAAGTTCAAGAAAGATCACTTATGCGGTGCCTGTGAGGCAGGAAAGATGACGAGGGCCAAACATCCCTCGAAGACAATCATGACCACTACTCGACCCTTCGAACTGCTTCACATGGATCTTTTCGGTCCCACTCATTACTCAACTCTTACTACTACTGCTTGTCTCTATGGCTTTGTCATTGTTGATGATTACTCTAGATATACTTGGGTGCACATAATCCTTTACAAGACTGAAGTGCAGGATGTCTTCAGACGCTTCGCCAATCGAGCAATGAACAACTATGGCGCCAAGATAAAGCATATCAGAAGTGACAATGGCACTGAATTCAAGAACACTGGCCTTGATACATATCTTGATACCTTGGGCATCACACATGAATTCTCATCCCCGTACACGCCACAGCAGAATGGGGTCGTCGAACACAAGGACAGAACACTCATTGAGATGGCCAGAATGATACTGGATGAATACAAGACTCCAAGAAAATTCTGGCCTGAAGCCATTGATACTGCATGCCATACAATCAATTGTGTTTATCTTCACAAGCTTCTGAACAAGACATCGTATGAGCTCCTTACTGGCAAGAAGCCAAATGTCAGTTACTTCAGAGTATTTGGCGCCAGGTGCTGGATCAAGGACCCACATCACACCTCAAAGTTTGCACCAAAAGCACATGAGGGTTTTATGCTTGGATATTGAAGCTCCCGGATTCTATACAATCAAGGTCGCATCTTCTATACAATCAAGGTCGCATCTTCCCCCACAAGCGTCTTGACATTGAAGCTATAGCTGGTCTGCCCTGTCTGGAAGAAGCTCTGGATTGCTTCAAAGAAGTTGGATTGCTGCCATTCGTCACTGACCAAGAGCATTGGAATGAAGAGTTGCTGCTCCAATTCTATGCCACACTTCACATCCGCGGGTATAACAGAGATCCGAAGACTTGGGTCCTGGAGTGGATGACAGGAAACGTTCATCACGAAGCCAAAGCCTTTGACATCATTGAGCTCACTGGTCTGCCCATTCCCGGAGATCTCTACGAATCTGGCTGTCAACTTCACAGTGAAGCTGTGGAGAGCATCTTTTAGAAGCCTGAACCTAACATGAGTCAGATGCTCGGTATGATGAAGCCATTACCCCAAGATGCTGCATATCCCAAAGAGTTCTTTGTTGAAGACCTAGAGTATCTGCCAAGGACTATTTATCACATCATAAGGCGAACTCTCTGGCCCATCAAAGGGCACTCTCCACATGCCAAACTTGAAGGTGCAATGAAGACTTTGGTCTTCTATATTCTTCATGGAAAATGCTTCAATGCACAGAACTTCTTCATTCGCCAACTTGCTGCATCAGGCTCTGATCTGTTTGGCTTGAAGTTCTACGCCCCATGGGTCATGCAGCTGATCAAACTTCACTCCACTATCTCATATCAGCCATCTGCTCGCAATCATCGGATTTTTCTGCCTGATGTGGATATGTCGATTGAAGCCATCTATCCTGAGCCTGCCAAGGAACCCCTAAGTCTTTAGAATGCAGAGCATCAAAGTTTTTCTTAGAACATTGAAGGAGTTGAAGCAGTCGCTCGTGTGTATCCTTTGGCTGGCACTACACGTGCACCGCATCCTGCTCTCACTGAAGCCACTGACAGTGCAACTGCTCCACGACCCAAGAAGCGCACTCGTGTTCTCAACGACCGAGAGCTTCTTGTGGCTCTTCATCAGAAACAGGATAGGCATCATGACTGGCTGAAGCATCAGATGCAAAGCCTCTTGGTGGATGTTAATCGCATTCGCAATCTTGCCACCAAGAATGCTTTTGTTGCCCATGAAACCTCTCGCCGCACATGGAAAGGGCTAACGCTGATGTGTTCTGAAGATGATCTTCAAGAGGATGGCTTCACTGAGCGATTCAAGTTTGACCCCACACCTCCTCGAAGGGCAGTGCTATGACGAACTCCATCCCCTAAAGACTCTGAGTTCTCTTCCTCTGCTGCAACTGTGAATGCCAGAGTGATCGAGGATGAAGACGATGCTACTTCACCACCACCTCCTTCAGCACGCTTCGACTCTGCTCCAAGCTCTTCAGCACCGCCAAACACCACCAACGACCCTGCTGCTTCACCTACTCCTCATGGAAACGAGTAGATGCTCTATGTCTTCAAACCTTTTTGGTCCTTACTGACAAAAGGGGGAGAAGCATATGAGGTTGATAGTCTTCAAGTGGGTCCATATGGGCGGGTGCTTTATATTTTGCTTCGCGCTTACAACTCTCATTTTGCTATAGTTGGTTCTTTGAGTTGTAACACTTAAACTCGATGGTCGTCTGCTACTTATCTGCCACCTTGTGTTACGATGATAAATTCCGCACTTAGATCATTCGCAGACGTCCATTTTCCATTATGCATGTCATTATCTTCATATACTTTCACATGCATAGTGGATTATCGTCATAAGTTGAAGTGGATCTCCACAAGTACAACCTGCCATGTGCATTTGCATTCCAAAAGCAAATTATTTATATGCACATCTTCAGGGGGAGCCCTTGCAACTTATGAAGACAATTCCTTATCCTTTACAATTTCACAGATTATATTCCCCGTTGAAAACTTCAACTAGTTTGTCATCAATCACCAAAAAGGGGCAGATTGTAAGTGCATCTAGTGACACCCCTAGTTAGTTTTGGAGTATTAACGACAAACCTAGTTGAGGGACTAATGTGTTTGTGAGAATTGCAGGATAACACAGGTAGAAGTCCCTCATTGATTTGGTTTTCCTACCAGGGATGACCCCTAAAAATGTATGAAGACATTGAAGTCAAAGGTGGTATATGAAGATATTCACATTGAAGACTATGACAAGAGAAGACACCACATGAAGCCTATGAAGCTCGAAGACTTAGATCTTTCGTAGTTCTCTTTCTTCTGTGTTGAGTCATAAGAACCACCGTACTGCTAAGTGGGGTCCAAGAGAACCAGTCAGAATGACTGAAGTGATGCTTAAACAAAACCTATGTCTTCGAGTGAAGACTTTGAGAGCGAATCTTGTCTAGAGTCGGGCAAGTCAGCTTTGCTTGAAGCCCAAGTAAAGTTGCCGTGTGAGTTTGAAATCTGACCGTTGGAACACATGTCAGTTCCTTAGTGACCCAGGGTCATTTCGGACAAATCAGGTCAGGTTGCCAAGTGGCTATAAATAGCCCACCCCCTACAACCATAAACGGTTGGCTGCTCAAATTCAGAGTACGGCTTTTGTCGTTTGAGAGCAACCCACCTCGAAGCCTTTGAGAGAGAATTCCTTGCGAGGATAAAGCCCTAACCACCCAGAGCCAAGGAGAATTAGACATCACTTAAGTCTTCTTGTCTGTGTGATCTGAAGACTTATTACACTTGAGGACTGTGCATCCTCCAGCCGGTTAGGCGTCGCGTTCTAAGCATCCAAGAGACATTGTGGATTGCCGGTGAACGAAGTCTGTGAAGGTTTGGGAGTCTACCTTGAAGACTTACCAGAGTGATTGGGCGAGGTCTGTGTGACCTTAGCTCAAGGGGAATACGGTGAGGACTGGGTGTCCTGAGCTGCGTGTTCAGGACTGGGTGTCCTAAGATTTAAATACCTAGCCACTCTAACCAGACGTACAGTTGTCACAGAAACTGGAACTGGTCCAACAAATCATTGTCTTCAGCGAGTCACTGGTTTCATCTTCCCTTCCCTTTACTTACTGTTACTCCTTGTGAAGTCATTGTATGTTCGCACTATCTTTTGTCTTCACTGAGTGACTGCATGTTCTGTGTGGCTTCACAATATCTTCCTACCTGATCCTTACTACATTGCTGCTATCAGTCATTGTGCTTTCACTCTATTGAATACTTGACTATGGTTTGCCTAGTGTAGTCTATCTTCCGTTATAGGGTAATGGGTTTATTTCTATCGTTTGTCTTCATAACTTCCACGTTTTGAAGACTTTCATAAAAATCGCCTATTCACCCCCCTCTAGTCGATATAATGCACTTTCAGGGACTGTTGCGTTTGTGAGTGTACATAGGTCTATAAGTCTATGAGAAGTTTGATATTTACAGAGAAAGTCGACCCCTAAAAATGAAGTTCTTCGATTGAAGACTTTGGATTTCTGAAGACTTTGTAAGTGAAGAAATTGGTGCGACCTTAAAGACTTGGTATTCATTCGAGGAACATGGAGCGTGAAGAATTTTGTTTTCGTAGTTTCATTTTCTCTTTTTTGAGTCATAGTAAACACCGTACTGTTAAAGGGGGTCGAGGAAATACTAAGGAAAATTTTTCCATGTGATGCTCAACTCAAAATCCTACACCTACCAATTCCTTCGAGTGAAGCCATTGAAAATCTCATACAACTCAGTCAATTTCTTCAGTGACAGAGACGAAGTTCTTCTGATCTCTGAGGAATTTATTTTGATTGAGGAGTTAGGAATTCGCCAGTGCGGATTGCCTACACAGTGAGGAACATGATAGCCCCGAGGAATTTGATACTCAAAATTTCGACCGTTGCTGTGCTATGTGTCAGCTGTCCCAAAATATCTACCCACCTAACGGTCATATCATTGAAGGGCATTTATGTCTTATCATGTCGGGCTGCTCCCTAGGCTATAAATAGCCGCCCCCTACAACCGCTAGCTGGTTGGCTACTCCGAGAGAAACTGACACTTGTCATTTGAGAGCATCTCATCCTCCAAGGACTTTGAGTGAAAATCATCAAATTAGCAAAACCCAAACCCAAACACTTACAAACCCAAAGTGATTGAACATCACTGAAGAGATTGATCCTGCGTGGATCCGACGCTTGTTACCTTTGAAGACTGTGCATCTTCCAGGCAGTTAGGCGTCATGGTCTAGAGCATCCAAGAGGAAATTGTGGATCGCCGAGTGACCAAGTCTGTGAAGGTTTGAAAGTCACCTGAAAACTTACCACGAGTGATTGGGCGAGGTCTGTGTGACCTTAACTCAAGGAGAATACAATGAGGACGGAGTGTCCTGAGCTGCGTGTTCAGGACTGGGTGTCCGAGACCGAGTGTCCTCAGGTTTAAATACCTAGCCGCCCTAACCAGACGTACAACTGTCACAGTAATTGGAACTGGTCTACCAAATCATTATCTTCACCAAGCTACCTGGTTCCATTTCCTCAACCCTTTCATTTCCTCATTTCTGTGTTGTGTGCTTGTTCATATCTGTTTGAAGACTTTGACTTTGACTTTCTCTATTTCCTCAGTTCAATTTCTTCAGTCTGTTTGTGTTATCCTGTGTTATCCTGTGTTTACGCTTTCTGTACTCTGTGCTTGTTTTCATTTCATCAGGAAGACCATGCTCATACACTGTTATGTTTACTTCTGAGTACTTATTCCGCTGCAAGTAGTTCTTTATTCAGAAATTTCCTCACCCTGAAATTCCTCAGTGAAGATTCATAAAAATCGCCTATTCACTCCCCTCTAGTCGATATAACGCACTTTCAGTTTTTCATGCAACGTTACCGAACAGAGATAAAGTTACAGGTTGAGAGTGATGGAGAGAAAATCGTTCGGGTGAAACCCCCGTCGGACCGAACGACGAGAGTGTGACATGGCAACGAAACGAGTCTCAAAATTCATACCAGAAAATCAGACGGGGATGAAGCAGTTCGGCGACGCCGCATACCAAACTCGTGTGAACTTATCATTTGGATAAAAATATGGTATTAGAGCATCTCCAACAGACGCACAATATTAGCGTCGCGCCTAAAAAATCGCAAGTTTAGCGCGCGCAGAGTTAAAAGTAGCACTCCAGCGGACGCGACATAATAAAGCACGCTGTAAAAAGTGTTGAGCGCGCCGGAAGAAACTGAACCGGAAGCTGGATATTTGGGGCGTGAGCTCCCGCGCGCTGAACTTCTCCCGCGCGCTGAACTCCTCGCATGCGCCTGCCGGTAGCCTCCTCGCGTGCGCGCGCCAGCCGGCCACGGGCAG
>NC_057809.1:373144087-373146604 GCF_018294505.1 Triticum aestivum | reverse complement strand
ACGACGGGCGAGCAGGGGAGGAGCAGGCTACGGCGGGGCAAGTAGGCCACGGCGGGGTGGAGCGCGGCTGCGGGCCACGGCCACGGCGGTGAGCATGCCACGGGCGGCGGCTCGTGGCCATGACCATGGCGGCGAGCATGCCACGGGCGGCGAGCTGGGTACGAGCGCGTGTGGTTAATTTTAGGCGTCTGCTGGAGATGTCATCCTTGCTAGCTGGGCAGTATATTTTTGGGCGTCTGCTGGAGATGTTCGGTCATGCAACGCGCTAAAATGCTATTTTGACGCGGTAAAAAAAATTTAGCGCGCGGCTTCGTTGAACGCATGTTGGAGATGCTCTTAGATGTACTCACCAAAGAAAAAAAGTTCTAGGGATGCCCTTATCCTTCTCTAAAACGCCCACCCCGACTACCTCGCCACGGCCATTCGCTTTCTCGTCGTCGCGGAAATGCTCGTCGTCCCCCTTTCTCCGAGCTCACCCCTCTCCTTCCTCCCTGTCCCGAACCCCCGCCCTTTTGTCGTCTCCCCTCTTCGCCGCTACTGCCTCCACAAACACCACAAGCGCCGGCAATGCCGCGGTGGCAGTGGCCTACCACTCCACCTCCTCCACGCCGTCGCCAGGAGGCGAACGGGCATCGTGATCGACGTCGACGAGGTGAATGATATCGGCGACCGTGACCTCCCCGTGGACGTGTCATTCACTCGGAGGCTCCCGCCGGCGATCACCCTCGTTGACGGCATTGCCGCACTGCGGCGGGCCGCCGAGGAGGTGAAGGCCAGCCCGCCTGCCGCCGGGAGCGGCGTGATCCGGTTCGAGGTGAGCGGGCGCAAGTTTGTGTAACCGAAACATAGGCTTAGGCGCGGTCGCTACGTGTAGTGTTCTTGGAATTCACTAGTTGATTCGGTCAAGAGCAGCGCTGCATTTTGATTGATTATGAAATATGAATATGACGATGTTTGTGAGGTTGAAAGACTACAAGCAGCTTCTCCCTAATTACGTTTACCAGCATTGTGAACCTGGTTGATTTCCCTTCACCTCCATGAACACACCAGCAGACCTAGAGGAGATGATTAATTGAACACACAAATGCTGCAGGTACTTGTTCCACCCAGTACGAAGGCACTCAAATGGTTATGCTCTCAGTTTAGGAGATCATCATTGTTCCCTCAGTTCTATCTATCAAGGAAGCTAAGCTCCAATCCGTCAGTTCAACTTGAAATATCTGGTGTTGGTTCTGCACTTTACTTGCATGGTTCCTCTTCTCAAGTAAAAGATGGATATGATATGATATCAAGGTGCCTCTCTCGTTCTCGTGCACAGATGCTCCCTTTCGCGAAGCATTCGACACCTTTTCTAACCAAATTAGACATTTTTGTTCCTGCAGATACATTTCATTTGATTCAGATTTGATGGGAGCTTATGGAGCAGTTGGCATGAAGTATAACGAGGAATTATTGTCAATAGAGGAGAAAGCTGGTTCATTTTACTTCTTTATTCCTCAGGTAATAACCTGCGCTTTTCCGTGGGTGCAGAATTCTTATTACCTTGGTGTGAGATACGCATTTCATGTAGAGGTCATTTGAAATTCAACAGAAAAATTCCTGCACTAGCAAGTTATGTGATATTATGTGTGTGACTAGATATTACTTGATCTCTTGTCCGTGATTAAAAGGTGGACGCTCAAGCACACTCACATGCCTGAATGCGTCCCCTTCAGACCAAGACTACAATTGACAGAGGTCAGGATAAATCTGCGATCTCACAGAGTTCCTACTAAGGCCCACTCATGTGTGCAGAAGATGGGTTGGTTGAGCCTGTTAAGGCCCTGTCCGGTTCACGGGAAATGAAAACAAGGGAAGATAGAGAAATAGAGGAATAGGAAAGGAACGCTCCTGTAAAACAGAGGAATGACGAACATCGGAAACGGCAGAGGGAACCATGCGAAGGAGTGTTCGGGTTGATGGAAAAAAGCACAGGAAAGCATCTTACGCGTGTACAGCTAAAAGGACATTGCTGCAGTTTTTTTTATTTGCCTTGCCTTTGACTAGACCTCAAACATCTCATCCCATGGAATATTTTATTAGGGCTTACACGCCAGCCGCGAGTGCTTTACCTCGGGCTTCCGCCAAAACATTGGCTTGGGCTGGATTTTTTCAATCCTCTGGTATCGGTGGGAATCTGCACGTGGAAGGATTTTTTCCTGCAAAATACTGTTCAACTTTCCTTTGTCCCAAATGCTGTTGATGATAACTTTCCAGAGGAAAGTGTTACCCGTGAAATTCCTGCAACTTTCCCGTGAACCAAACAGGGCCCAAGTATATTATATCTCCTCTACCTATCAAATTGGTCTTTTGGGATAGTTCGAACAGGGCCTAAGTATATCATATCTCCTCTACCTATCAAATTGGTCTTTTGGGATAGTTGGTTGATAGGAATATCTAACATGGTATCAGAGCTGAGGTCTTGGGTTCAAGTCTCAGTCCCTGCATTTTCCCCAATCGTTTATCCACATCCACGTC
>NC_057809.1:373137246-373143874 GCF_018294505.1 Triticum aestivum | reverse complement strand
GTATATCATATCTCCTCTTCCTATTAGATTGGTCTTTTGGGATAGTGTCTTGGTTTCAAGTCTCAGTGTATATATATATATATAAGTCTATTCATCATCTCGGGTGAAGAATAAGTAATTCTTCACCCTGGTGTAAACTCTCTCTACACATGGTTTCTTTTGAATGTTGTAATTTTACCTCACGCATGTCGTAATCTTACCTCACCGGCATGTTGTAATCTTACCTCACATGCATTGAATTCTCACCCGCATGTTATAATATTTCTTCATCTCAAGCATGCATGTGGTAATCTTATCTCACACGCCTGACACATTTCTTTCTCACGGTGGGTGTTAAGAAGACCTTAACTACACACCATAATATTACCTCACATGCATTTTGGTTCTTACGGTGACTATAGGGTGCGTGAGAAGGTGGGGTGAGGAATAAGAATTCTTCACCAAGGGTATGTATGTATGTATATATATACATATACAAATGTTTCCTACAACCCGGTGGTAGTTACCACCACTTGAGTTTTGTATGCTGTATGTTGTATCTATCAAATCGGAGAGTATGTACGCGTAGTATGCTGTATGTAGTATATCATATCGGAGAGTATGTACGCGTAGTATGTAGTATATAAGAATGTTTAGGTAGTATACATACTACTTTTTTGGTAGTATGTATCGTATTTTGAGTATGCTCCTTTTTACGTACAAATATGTACGTATTTCACAAATATAATAAAAACCATGGGCCAACTTGCAATTTTTTCATGTAACTCACTTTGAAATATCTTATATATGGACACACTTACAATGAAAGTAGTATATATACTACTACATTTTTGTATATGAGACATGAGAGTAACTACCCCCAGGTGGTAGGATGTATTTTCCCTATATATATATAACATCCTACCACGTGGGGGTAGTTACCCCACATGTCCCATACACTACCATATGGTACTATATATACTACTTTATCATTTTAAATATGTCCATATACTATATCTAAGATATTTTGAAGCAAGCTATACGAAAAAATTGCATGTGAGTCCATAGTGTTTGTATATTTTGAAAATACCTTCATATTCATACGTATGAAACAACATACTAAAAATAGTACATACTACCTAAAAAATAGGATATATACTACCCAAATATTCTTATACATGACATACTACATGTACATATTCTTGGTTTTGACAGATACTACATACAAAACTCACGTGAGGGTAACTACCACTCGTGGTAGGAAACATTTGTCCTATATATAATTATATATACACAAGTTACCACCACTTGCATCTTGTATGTTGTATATAGTACATACAAATCAGAAAGTATGTACGCGTAGTATGCAGTATATAAGAATATTTAGGTAGTATATATACTACTTTTTTGGTAATATGTATTGTATTTTGAGTATGCTCTTTTTTAGTACAAATATGTATGTATTTCATAAATATAATAAAAACCATAGGCCAACTCGCCATTTTTATGTAACTCACTTTGAAGTATCTTATATATAGTATATGAACATACTTACAATGATAAAGTAGTATATATACTACTCCCTCCGTTCCTAAATATTTGTCTTTCTAGAGATTTCAACAAGTGACTACATACGAAGCAAAATGGGTGAATCTACACTCTAAAATATGTCTACATACATCCGTATGTTGTACTCCATTTGAAATGTCTAGAAAGACAAATATTTGGGAACGGAGGGAGTACTACATAATAGTATATGAACATACTTACAATGATAAAGTAGTATATTTTTATGGTAGGATGTGTTTTCCCATATATATAGTTTATGTAATGTTTGGCAATGGAACACATGCTCTGTGACCAAATTTGGCGATCGAGCGTTCATATTAGAGATCCTGATTCAGTGGCTGGGTCACTGGCCGTACACCATTTATTTATTGTACATCTGAAGTGCCAAAAACGGAAATCAGCTCTGATGAGGAACATGTAAAAGCTAATGAATCATTTTCCTTCGTGATGGGGAACATGTAAAAGCTAATGAATTGTGTTCCTGCACATTTATTTTCTGCAAACAATCCATATAACAGGCTCTGGCAATTTACAGAACTGTTTTTTGGGTATTATTTGCAGGCATCACATAGATATTTGATCTTGTAGCATTCGTGATGCTCAGCAACATTGAATTTACAGGTTGAGTTGACC
The DNA here is from genome assembly GCF_018294505.1 of Triticum aestivum. Classification (NCBI taxonomy): domain Eukaryota; kingdom Viridiplantae; phylum Streptophyta; class Magnoliopsida; order Poales; family Poaceae; genus Triticum; species Triticum aestivum. The sequence continues at coordinate 373,141,693 of NC_057809.1, read as the reverse complement.
GAATTTGTTGGCTATTCTGTGCTATCATCAACTATGGTTTGGGATCATTTTGTATCTCATACATTTGAGGATTCGGTTTGTTTGTTTGAATCTTGTTTCAATCAGGTATGTGAAACTAAGCACAATGATGATAGATCTTCTGCGTTGCTTAACGTTCTTAAAATCATAGAATGTCTGCATATATCTTCTTTACCACTGGACTTCTTTTTTGTGCACCTTCACCTTGTAGGTATGTGGTAGCTATGATTCTGCAGCTAGCAGCTGTTATGAAGGCATGATGACGAATTACATTGGAGAATCACATTTGGTAGAGACTGTGAATGCTCAGTTGGTAAATATCTCTGTATATTAACTACTTTGGTGATGATATAAGTACATACTCTTGCCTATTTATTTCCCATGTTAGTTCCTTCTGTCATGATGCCGCAGTCCTGTTAAATATTTATACCACCATTAGCTATTTCAGTTATTCCAATGTGCTAGCTCCTTTATCCTAATTAGTTCACGTGGCTTTGAGACTGAAATAAAATTTAGCTTCCTCATTTGAAGATAAGAAGGGCAGGGTCTTACTTGTTACCGCTATGATAGTACCTACTTATCGGTTGAAGTTTGCAATACTGATTCTTATTTATCTAAAGCTATCTCTTTCATCCATTCTTATGATCAAAAAACCTTTGTTGCAACAGAATTTTTGTTTGAAATATGAAGCGTCTGCATTTTAAACGAGAGATAAAACAAGCCGGCCTCCAATAATTAGCTTATGACCAATGCTAAAGTTAGTCGCTCATAACCTATGCAAACTTTTGGCCATTCATCTTGAACCAGTCTGACAGTTACTGCAGTGGTTATTGTATTTCCACAATACTCTAATATTCCTATTATCATATAAGACCTTAGTCTTAAGTTTGAATTTACTGGACCCGCCTTTCCAGGTATACTTGGATGGCGAAGTTCTTGTCAAAGTAGATGCTGAAATCAGCATGCAAAAGGTATCCTCTTAACCTTGGTAAGTTACTTGAAATTAACTATTTCTTGCTTTGGTTTTAAAATAACCTTTTCCTGTGTAAAAGATTATTGTGCTTCTTTCTTTGTGGCTTCTGGACGTTGTCCTTATCTTGCTGGAAAGTACATATCACGATTTTGCAATATTAATTCGGGATTAGGTTTTGGTCCTTAGACCATTGATATGGCTCCAAAGTATTTCTTCAGTTTAAAGACCCGTCAAATTTATAGATTTTATGAGTCATTAAGGTGGGAGCGGAACGAATTAGTAGGTGCCCCAGTGTCAGTATCTGTAAATAGACTTATTCCTGAAATTGGCAGACCAAAAAGGTAAAGTTAAGTTTACACCTAAAAATGAACACCGAAGTTGGGCAAACAGAATTTCTATATCAATTTTTCTTCCTTTTGAATTTTTCTGTAGTTTATACTCTCTGTTAAGAGTGCCTTTGAATTATTGTCCTGACCAGAACTGCCATTTGTTCTTTGTAGGAGAAATTTCTGATGTCCGAGCAGTCATTTATTCGCTTTTCACCACACTTCTTATTTTCTGCAAACATGGTAAATTTCTACCTGAGTCTCCTTTGCAACCAAACCGCTAATGAATTATCATTTGGAAACATAGCCTTGGCGTACTAACATTTTTTGTAGCAATTTTCAGCTCTGAGAAAGAACACCAAACATAATCATACAACTATACAATGACATAGACTAATTAGATATGAGAACTGCCATTTATTCTTTGTAGGAGAAATTTCTGATGTCTTAAGCTGCCGTTAACAAATGCTAAAACTGTTCTCTCGCGTCCTGTAGGACCTACGCTCAGAAAGCAACAAAACCGAATCTTCTATTAAGAGCTGCTCTAACATTAATTCGGCATGGGCATCCCTTATAGTTGAAGAGTGTGTCAGGCTTGGTTTCACGGTAATCTTAACACACTAAATAGTTTTGCCATGTCTACCATGCCTCTGATGTGCTTTGCCTTAGTACTTTTGTATAGCTCCAGGGTCAAGGTCATCCCCACTTGCACTTTCTGCCACAGGCCACCCTTTGACAACTTGCATATCATGTTATGATGAACGTTCACTTGGATTTCATGCTCTTGGCTATGGGAGAGGTTCTAGAAAGCCTGCAATAGTAATTACATCATCAGGAACTGCTGTATCAAATCTTCTCCCTTCGGTGAGTGGCATATTTCACTTTCTTAATTTCTTTTCTTTTCTTACTGCTGCCAGCTTTCTACATCATCAGGAACTGTTTATCATATCTTTTTTTATCGAACCATGCGCTACTGCCAACTTTCAGAAGCCCTCTGGCTAGAATGTATGGCTTATGAAGGCATACATATGATCCCTTTGTGCTAATACATGTATTGTATGCTGCATTTTTCAAAGAGAAAAAAAAGTCTATAATATTACTAATATTCAGTCAAGTTTCCCATCTAGGTGGTGGAGGCGAGTCAAGATTTCGTACCAGTTATCTTGCTCACAGCTGATCGTCCTCCCGAGCTGCATGATACTGGAGCCAACCAAGCGATTAATCAGGTGCTTATGATCAATCAATGTTTAAATACAAATTTCTTGATGCCAGCTGCTCCTTTTCTAAAACTGCATGATTACTTCGGTATTTTGGCTACCTTTTGATAGCCTTAAATTACTTAAGATTTACCGAAAAAGGCTTTCGCCCTGCTTTATATTATAAAGCAAACCGCCCAAGCCAAACATCCAACAAGGTCCAGACACACACACACACACACAAGTCTCACACACACACAAGGTAGCAAATAGGGTTAATGCTGAGGGCACAGCTCAACAAGCCCTGGAAACAAAACAACACACTCACACACAGCAACCCGAACAGCAGGTCTAATCGGGCTCCGGAGGAGGGGGCGGCAGCGGGGGCGCCACGTGGAAGGCCATCGAGCGAAGGTCGGCGAGGAGGGTGTTGATGCCGTCCCGGTCCCGGGAGCGGCTAAGCGGCCGCCAGAGTTGCAAGTAACCACACATTTTGAAGATTGCGTCAGTCGCACGTCGAAGAGGCGCTTTCTGAATAACAAGCTTGTTGCGAATGGTCCAAAGCGTCCAGGCGAGGACCCCAACGCACAGCCATCTAATATGGCGGTAGCGAGGGGGGGAGGCGTGAATCTCTGCAAGCAAGTCGGGGAAGTTGGTGTTGCACCACTGTCCACCGACCGTTTCGCGAAAGTAGGACCACATGAATTGGGCTGTGGGGCAAGAGAAGAAGATGTGGTTAGCATCCTCCACCGTGCCGCACAGGGGACAAATCCCATCTCCTGGTCCATTACGCTTGAGGACCTCTACCCGAGAGGGAAGGCGTCCCCGGATCCACTGCCACAGGAAGATCCTGATCTTTAGAGGAAGGCGAATGTCCCAGATCAGGCTAAAGGGCTCAGGGGCCGATGAGGGTGCGAAGGCCGTGTATAAGGACTCAGTGGAGAAGCGGCCGGAGGGCTCCAGTCGCCAAGAGATGAGAGTCAGGGGCACCCTCGACGTCCATCGGAAGAAGAGCGATGTCCTGGAGGAGGGTGTCCCAAGCGGCCACCTCAAGGGGGCCGAAGGGGCGCCGGAAAGCGAGACGCCCTAAGTCAATAAGGGCCGTCTCGACATAGACCCGAGGGTCAACCGCTATGGCGAATAGATCCGGGAATCGAGCGGCCAGGGGGGAGTCCCCTAACCAACGATCGAACCAGAACAGGGTTGAGGACCCGGAGCCAACCGAGATGGACGTGCCGATGCGGAGCACGGGTAGTAGCTGAATCACAGCTTGCCAGAACTGGGAGCCACCAGAACGCTGACAGAAAGCTAGGGGTTGGCTCCGAAGGTACTTATTTCGGATGATGGTAAGCCAGATGCCTCCCTCCACGTTGGCGATTCGCCAGAGCCATTGGGTCAGGAGAGCAATGTTCATGCGCCAAGAAGACAAGATCCCCATACCACCCTGGTCCTTGGGTTTGCAAATATCGGGCCAGCTCACCATATGGTACTTCTGCTTGTCACCCTTGCCTGCCTAGAAAAACCTGGACTGGTATTTGGCGATCTCCTGATGGAGCGTCTCATGGAGGCTGTAGAAGCTCATGAGAAACCAAAGGAGGCTGGCAAGCGAGGAGTTGATTAGGAGTACCCGGGCCGCCTTCAAGAGCCACCTCCCCTTCCAAGGCTCTACCCGGTGCTACATCCAGGTCACTGTCGGGCGGAGGTCAGCCACAGTGAGTCGCGAGTCACTAATGGGTATCCCCAAATAGGTCGTGGGAAAAGTTTGGTTCCGCGGGTTGGCGGCGGAGGCGCGCCCGTGTTTCCGCAAGTTTGCCCTCAAGGATCTCGCGGGCCCGAATGGCCGCAATCTGCTCTAAGGGGGGTCCAACTTCCCCCCTGAAGATGATGGCCGAGTCAGTGGCCACCTTGGCGAGGTGGCCAAGGGGAACGACATC
>NC_057809.1:373135784-373136895 GCF_018294505.1 Triticum aestivum | reverse complement strand
GGACGGGCCGCATCGAGGCGGGCACTGCGGCGGGAGGCTGTCACCGGCGTCGAAGTGGAGCGGGGCCGCCGGGCGTACGCCACCGTCCGTGGGGGTGCGCAGTGACAGGGGTGGTCATGACGTCGGGCACCCCCACGACCAGTGGTCCTGGAGAGGCGAGTAGGTCGTCAGGGGCCACCAGGGGCCACCAGAGGAGGAGGCAGGGCGGGGGGCTCCAGGGTGCCCCCGGCCGAGTCCTCGGCGGGTGGAGGAGCAGGCGGAGTCGCGGAGAGCGGGCTATCACCATCGCCGCCCATGGGAGATGAGGAGATCGGTCCAAGGGGGGCGAGGGCGGCGGGCTCAGCGGAGTCCAGTGCAGGGCGAAGTCGGCGGACGGGGAGCGGGGCGACGAGGGCGGGGGGCCGAGCAGGCCCACACTGAGATGTCACTGGTCGCCTCCGACAAAGATGGAGAGGCCGGAGGAGGGGCGGCCAGCCGGAGAGCGGCCTCGAGGGCAGAGGCCCTCACCCGGGTGCGCCCGGCCCCGGAGCCACCACGACCCGGAGGTGGGTTAGATGGCTCCCGGGAGGGGGAGCGGGAGTGCTCCGACAGGTCGTCGTCGTCCTCCGGGTCGTCGTGGCGAGAAGGGCGAGGGCGCCGGTGGTGGGAGTCGTCGGCATCATCCGGCCCACCCCCCTGGTGACCATCATCGGAGAAGCGGGGGCGGCCAACATGGTTCGGCGGCTCGGGGCAGATCTTGAGGTCAAAACCCTTGTCGTTGAAGAACACACGGACTGTGGCGCGGAGCTTGGAGGAGTCCAGGGATTTCACCTTCACCCGGACGTCCTCCTCCTTGCGAAGTGAGAGCCAAGCACAGAAAGATATGTCATGCTGTTTCATTCACAATATTATAATTAAATGCATTTCACTCAGAGGTATCAAGGACCATAGTGTCTGTTTTATCACATAGAAGTGAAACCCTATATATTGCAGAGAGTGTGAACTTGGACTCTTTTGAGTTATCAGGACTGCTATTGGAGTTTACGCATTTCAATTATTTTACTTTATTTACTTGCTTTCTTCGCATCCTGTTTGTACATAAATTCATGTTATGGTTGTATTTTTCAGTTAT
>NC_057809.1:373130363-373135615 GCF_018294505.1 Triticum aestivum | reverse complement strand
GGTCAATCATTTCAGTAACTTTGTAAGATATTTTTTTAATCTCCCTCCACCTGGTGATAAGATTTATGCAAGAATGGTTCTTACAACAATTGATTCAGCAGCCTACAATGCAATGCAAGCACCACAAGGTCCGGTGCATATAAACTGTGCTTTTAGGGAACCACTAGATCACAGCAATCAAAATTGGAGTTTTGATTGTTTGAGAGGATTGGACAGGTGGTTTAGAAATGATGAACCATATACTAGATACCTAGAAATGAAAATGGTCTCTGCATTTTGTAATTATTCTTGTTCAGTAATAGAGGTTCAAGATATCATAAAGAAGGCAAAGCAAGGGCTTCTATTAGTTGGAGCTATTCATAAAGAAGATGACATGTGGGCTGTGGCTTTACTAGCTAGACAACTTTCCTGGCCAGTTGCCGCTGACATTCTGTCTGGACTGCGAATGAGGAAAGTTCTAAATTCATTTCCAGGATTTGATAAGAGTATTTTGTTTATAGACCAAATAGATCAAATTCTACTGTCGGACTCTGTCAAAAGCTGGATAAATCCAGATGTTATTGTGCAGGTTTAGCTCCTCATTTGATTCTATTCCTCTGCACCACTTACATTATCTTTGCATTTCTAGGTATTATGTGATATATATTTTTTGTTCTAACTTTCTGAAGCTTGGTTTTGTTCAACTGGCAGATTGGAAGCCGGATTACTAGCAAACGCATGGAAATGTTTCTCGAGTCCTGCTTCCCATCTTCATACATCTTGATTGATACACATCCGTGCCGCCATGATCCTTCACATGTTGTCACTCACAGAATCCAGACTAGTGTAGCTGACTTTGCTGCTAGTTTATGCCAATGTAATTTAGAAAGGAAGACAAGCAGATGGAAGGATATTTTGATGGTTCTAAATTCAGCGGTATGAACCAGAACATGCTAACTACCTTGAAACGATGCAATGAAATAAATATGGTCATATAATGGATAGATAAGCATAGCTTCTCCATATGTACAATCAGTCCTCTATGGACTTCGTCGTTTCTTGCAATCCTTCACTCCAGCATGCTTTTATATGTTACATCTAGGCTATAACAATGAGTACTAGAGTTTGCCACTCGTTGAAGCTTGAAAATAGTATCGACACTTCATACGTTTTCTATATAAACTTTGTAGCTAACATGAAATAATTTAATATTATCACTCGAGAGATGAAAATGAAGTAAACAGCAGGCTGTAGTTAATTTAGTTCTGCCCATATTGAACAGAGCTTTTACTGGAGCTCCATCTCCCTGGAAATGACTAATAAACTTCTGATTGGTTTCAACTGCCTTTCGTTTTGATAACTGCTTCTTATTCCAGGTTTCACAGGAAATAATGTTTCATGTACATGCGGAATTCTCGCTTACAGAACCATATGTTGCACATGTAATTGGAGAGGCACTTTATGGTGATGCTGCCATGTTTGTTGGGAATAGCATGGTCATTCGAGACTTGAACATGTTTGGGAAGGGCTGGCTTGACCATACCACCAACGGAGATAACATGATGATGCATAATATTCCAGATTTTATTGGTGCAACAGTGTCTGGGAACCGAGGAGCAAGTGGTATTGATGGTTTGCTTAGCACAGCGATCGGATTCGCTGTTGGGTCAAACAAGCATGTAAGTCATTTGTCCAGCTCATGAAGCAGCATGAAAACTCCACAGATATCATGTGTGATTGAATTGGTTATATTAAATATGAAATGTGGAGTTTTCTGTACTAAACTAGGGATGAAGAGTGAAAGAAAATGTAACTCCCCAGAGATGATATTCCTAGTTATATCCTAGAGAGAAAGAGATAAATAACCTATCATAGTCAGCAGTCAGCAGTAGTTCTCAAACTATTCTGAATAGCTGATAATCTTTTCTCGTGCATTTTCTAGTCAACTTTGACATAACCTTAACATAAGGGTACTTCTCATAGTACTAAATTTGAGTGAACTGTAGCATCACGTTCGTTCATTTGCTAATACATTTATGCTGAACCTTTACTGGAGAATACCAAATGCCATTGTAGGCTTTCGGCAAGAACTTGACTATAGCTGCATTATTGCCAGGTATGCTGTGTGGTTGGTGATGTATCTTTTCTTCATGATACGAACGGATTGTCACTTCTCAACCAAAGGTTTGCAGTTTGAACCCTTCTCTGCACCAGTCCCTTTCCACCCTGCAAAGTTTGAACCTTTCTATCCACTATCGCAGCCAATGTCCTTTCCACAATTTATGTTTCACACTGGCATTCATATTCACTTTATCATTTACATAAAACCATAGATTAGTATTGACTATTGGTACAGAGGCAGACGTTTGGCTCTTGGGTGCCAGTGCACCCAAATTGCAAAAAAGGTTAAAAATTTCTGAAACATTTTGTAACCAAACATGATCAAGTGTTATTATCGTGTAAAAAGTTTCGCCAAAGAATGGTTTTCATGGTATTCTGGGTGAAAAAAAATCAACACTATATACAAGTTTCTATTCACACTTTTTGTCCTCGAAAATTTGTGTTTCGAAAAATCAACACATACTTCTAGTTTTTTTCCTTTGCGGAACTTTTTATATGAGTACAACAGGAGATCAAATTTGTTTCCAAAAAGTGTCAGAAATTTTTGACTTCTTTTGCACTTTCCATATCAGGTGCACTGGCACCCGAGAGCCAAAGGGGTATTTTCCCTATTGGTATCTTTTTTAGCCGAAGCTAATTTTTATCATCATGTGCTTAAATTATATTCTTTCAGGATAGTGAAAGATATATTTATTTTTTATACTTCTTTGACATTATTGAAGGGCCCAGAGGAAACCCATGACAGTGATTGTAATCAACAACCATGGTGGTGCAATCTTCAGCCTTCTACCAGTTGCAAAAACAGCTTCGCCCCAAATTTTGCAGAAATACTTCTACACCTCACATGACATATCGATTTCTAAACTCTGTGATGCACACAGGTAAAAACAAGTGATTTAGTTGCAGCTTAGTTGCTTACTTGCATCATGGATGTGAAATTTTCAAGCGCTTTTCTTATTTATAACTAGATTTTGCTATTAGAACTACACTGTAACAATAGTTGGTCCTGAAGCTACATAGGATATACTATAGTTGATTCTGGAAGTTGATTATTGAATTTTGGGGGAAAATATCTGTCGTGTCTCCCCCTGGAGACCCTCTCCCTCTTATTAACTCTTTTCAGTTTAGACCCTGTACAACCAGAGTATTACACACACACACACCAACACTCCCCCTCAAGATGGGTTAAAGATGTCAACCATGCCCATCATCTTGCTACAGATTACAGCACCATCACTAGGTCCTAACCCTTTAGTTAGACAATCTGCTAACTGCTGTCCTTTGCACCGCCGACTGGGAGGGGTTGCATGGTGAATGCCACCTCCGGTGCCTCGCCTCAGTCGTCTCCGACCACATCCCCTTGCTGCTCGATTGCTCGCCGATGCCGCCGGCACATCGCCGCTTCGGCTTCGAGGACTTTTGGACGCGCATGGACGGGTTTCATGACACCGTGGAGGCCGCTTGGCAGTCCGTGAGCGACGCCGACCCCTTCCGCCGCCTCATGCTGCGCATGCAAGCAACGACGCTCGGGCTCACAAGTTGGAGCGCCAAAACGGTGGGTAATGTGCGCCTAAATCTTGCGATCTCTCGGGAGCTCCTCAAGTTCGACACCGCGCAAGACTACCGAGCCTTGTCTCCTCATGAGGACTGGCTGTGCCGACAAATCAAGGCATCCTACCTCGGCCTCGCCTCGCTCGAGCGAACCATTGCCTGACAGCGCTCCCGCCTCGCCTCGCTCAAGGACGGGGACGCCAACACGTCCTTCTTCCACCGGCAGTGCACGTATCGGCGGCAGAAGAACAGGATCCACAGCCTTGTGGTCGGCGGACATGTGGTCACGGACCCCCGCGACATGGCCGCAGCGGTGTATGCGCACTTCGATGGTCTCCTGGGCTTTGCGCCACCCCGTGAGTGTGCTCTAGAGCTTGAGGCGCAGATCACGCCTGTCAACTTGGACGACCTCGAGGCTCCCTTCGACGCGAGGAGATATGGAACACCGTTAAGCTCTTGCCCGCGCGCAAGGCCCCCGGCCCCGACGGCTTCACCGCCGAGTTTCTCCGCGCATGTTGGCCCACAGTTCAGCAGGATTTCATTGCTGTTTTCCAGCAACTCTACGAGTTGCGAGGGCGCGGATTCAGCTGCCTCAACCAGGCGCTCCTCACGTTGCTCCCGAAGCGCGCGGATGCCAGGGGCCTCGGCGACTACAGGCCCATAAGCCTCATCCACCTTGCCGCCAAGATCTTTGCCAAGGTCCTCTCGCTCCGCCTTGCGCCCAAGCTTAACGATCTCGTCAGCACCAGCCAAAATGCGTTCATCCCGGGAAGAAACCTGCATGACAACTTCGTCCTCGTGCGGCAGTCTTCGTGCCTGCTACATCAACTAGGCGCGCCACGCGTTCTGCTCAAGCTGGACCTGACTTGCGCTTTTGACTCGATCAGCTGGCCGTTCCTCTTCGACCTCCTGCGCCACTATGGGTTTGGCACCAGATTCCTGGGCTGGCTCGCGATCTTGCTCTCATCGGCCAGCACCAAGGTGATCATGAACGGCGAGCCAGGCCCACCCATTTGGCACCGCCAAGGACTACGACAAGGTGACCCCATGTCGCCCCAGCTCTTCGTCCTCGTTGTGGACACACTAGGTCGCCTGCTCCGCCGCGCCACTGAGCTGCGCATCCTGCGGCAGCTCCATCCCCGGTGCCCGATCCCATCCGTCTCGCTGTACGCGGATGATGTGGTCCTGTTTTGTCACCCCACGTTGGGCGACACATCTGCCGTCAGGAGCATCCTGCAGCTCTTTGGGCGCGCCTCTGGCCTCCACGTAAATCTGGCAATGGTTTTTCTTTAACTGGGGCTAATAGTTTGGGTTTCCTCTCTGGGCTTGATTGGTTCGGGTTGTGATGGGCTCAGGCTGTTACAGTTTAGTTTGGTTTTGGTTTACGTTCGAACGAGTTGGGTATGGGTGGGTGTGGGTCTAATTGGTTTGGTTGTTGACAGTTACTAATCATGGTTTAGAACCGGTTCTTGGATTGATTTTGTCGTGAGCAGTCTTTCGGCTGCAAATCCCCTTCTTCCCGGCCTTCGAATTGGTCGTCTGGCCAGCCTCACCAGCTGCACGGCAGGGAGCAGCTCTCCACCTCCACGCACAGTCAATTC
>NC_057809.1:373117260-373130076 GCF_018294505.1 Triticum aestivum | reverse complement strand
GCCCAAGCGGAAGAAGAAGAGAGGGCTGGGCCGCGGCAATGACGCGACCCTGCCCACCTGTCCTCCGCACGACCCGACGACCACCGCGTCGGCCGCATTGCTCCCAGATGACCGCGCCGCCGACCTCGCCAAGTGCTTCAACTGCGGACTCGCTGGACACTCCCAGGTGGCATGTACCCGCTCCCAGTGCTGCTTTGTGTGCTCCGACCCCGACCATCTGGCTGCCCTATGCCCTGATGGCCGATGTCGGAGGAGTTGATGATGTATGGCCATGGGATCGAAGGCCTTGGCTTCTTCCACATCGAGGTGCCTGACATCCCCCCGCCCTCACCCTCGCTTCTAGCGATTGTCACTGTGCGGGATGGGGTGGCGTCTCCGGAGATGATCGAGACCGAGCTCAACCACCTCTACCACTGCTCCTGGGACTGGCAGGTCACTCTGCTGGTTGACAACCAGTTCTCGGTGGTGTTCTCTGACATGGTCAGTGACGGCTATGGTACCCGCAGCGATGACATCACCCTCGCGCTCAACAAGCTCGTGGTGGACATCTCTGTGCCTATCCGAGACCCCTTGGCAGTGGTGGTGGTGGTGGATGAGCTCTCCCTCCGCAAGGAGGAGGAAGTGCGGGTCAAGGTCAAATCCCTTGACTCGTCCAAGCTTCGTGCCACGATTCGGGTGTTCTTCAACGACCAGGGTTTTGACCTCCAGATCTCTCCCGAGCCGTCCAACCACATCGGCCGCCCCCGCATCCCTGACGACAACCTCTTGGGGGTGGCCCTGGTGGTGGGGGCACGGGGGGTCATTGCAGCGACCGTGATCCCCGCCACGGCCACGACTCTGGCTCGGAGGACGGCGATGAGGAATACCAGGACAGCCCCTGCCGCGAGCAGCCTCCTGTCTCCACCGCCAGGGGTGGCGCAGGGGTCGGCCGCACTCTCGGCCCCTCCACTCCCCGCTGATGGCAGCGACGTGTCGGACATGAGTCTCTAGGTCTTCCCGGCTTCATCCCGGCGCTCCCCCGCTGGTGCTATCTCTGGCATCCCCACTGCGCCCTCTGCGGAGATCGACTCGCCGCCCCCTGCCCTGATCTCCCTGCTGCTCCTGCACTCCCCGAGGTGGAGGGGTGGGACCGGGACCCGCCACCCGCGACCCCTCCCACCGAGCCGACCCTGTCGGACCAGGGGGTGACTGATCCCCCCTGGTGCCGATTTGGCTCCGACCCCGCAGGCTCTGGTCATCGTCAGGTCCTTGGCTCCTCCAACCCTGCCCCCGAGCTCCACGTGCACCGCCCTAGGTGAGGAGTCGGCTGTGGTGACCACCCCTGTGGCCGCCCCCCACTCCCGCCTCGGACTGCGGCCTATTCCAGGCGAGGCAGATCGACCTCGTCCCCGGTGACGTCCTCTCGTCGCAATGCTCGGATCGAGGCGACCAGGCCGGTGGGTAGCCCAGCTCTGCCTATCCCCGAGCGGGTAGAGCTCCGGGCCGCTGCCTGGAACCTTGAGGCAGGTACTCAGTCCATCCTAGCCACTCTTGCTACTTGCTTGTTCTCTGCTCTAGAGTCAGCTCCGCTCGGCCACCTCGTAAAGGTGGCAGCGGACTCGGCCATCGTGTTCAGGGGAGAGGTCGCGCCCCCGTTAGTTCAGATTGAGGCAATTCGCGCGCGGGAGATTCTCGATGGGCGTCTTGCGAGACCCGCGCGCGCCATCAGTCCTCCTCGGGTGCCCCTGCCGGGGCTACCCCGAGCATCCAGCCGCGTGCGGCGGCCGATCTGGTGGAGATCCGGGGTCGTACCCGCTCCCGCACCGCAGCCCTCCGCGCCCAGAGTGCATCACGAGTCTTGGGGTCAAGCAACCTCTCGATGGATTCGTGATGCGGACCCTCTTCTAGAACATCCGTGGCTTCGGCCAAGACGGCCGACGCCGCCAACTGATAGAGTACATGCGGACCGAGCGAATTGACATTGTGGCCATCCAAGAAACGATGCGTACGGAATTTTCCCTGTCGGAGCTCGAGCATTTGAGCTCCGACCTATTTGCTTGGCACTGGCTCCCTTCTAGTGGGAGTACGGGCCACTCGAGTGGTATCCTTCTAGGGGTGAAGGATGCCACCTTTGAGGTTGGAAGCATGGACCGGGGCGAGCTCTTCGTTAGCATGGAGATATTCGAGCATGCCCTAAACTTCAAATGGGAGATTATTGCGGTGTATGGCCCGGCCGATCACCGCCGATCCGAGGCCTTCCTCGCTGAACTTCGTAGGAAGGTGGCAGCCGCCCAGCTACCGGTAGTGGTGGGCGGCGACTACAACCTCATCCGGACGGAGGAAGACAAGAGTAATAATTTGGTCAACTTCCCCCGGATGCAGATGTTCAATGACTGCATCGCGGACATGGGTCTTCGCAAGCTCGATAGAGTAGGGGCCAGGTTCACTTGGACCAACCGACAAGTGGAGCCGACCCGCTCAGTCCTAGACAGGGTCTTCGCTTCTCCTGAGTGGGACATTCGTTGCCCCCTAGCATCGCTTCGGGCGATTACGCGGATTGGTTTCGATCACGTGCCCCTTCTCCTCTCTTCGGAGAACGAGTGTCCCCTCCTGCCGCCCCGCTTCCGCTTCAAAACCTTCTGGTTGCGCCAACCTGGGTTTGTCGCAGCGGTGGCCGCCCGATGGCGCGAGGCGCGTGATGCTCCTCATCGAGCCCTCTCGGCCGTCGACTCCTGGCACTTTTGTGCTAAGCGGTCACAACAATTCATGAAAGGATGGGGTGCTAACGCGGGTCAGGACAGCCGCGAGCGTAAGAAAGCCCTACTTGAGGCCATCCAATCCCTCGATCTGCGGGCTGATGCCGCAGGCCTCTTAGCCGAGGAATGGATGCTTAGGTATGACCTGGAAGACCAGCTCACGGTCATCTACACGGATGAGGAGGCTTACTGGCGCTTGCGGGGTACGCAGAATTGGGTCCTCAAGGGGGATGCCAATACCGCCTACTTCCAGGCCATCGCTAACGGCCGGCGACGCCGTAACTCCATCCCGCTTCTTTGGGACGGAGAGACCCTCCTGCAGCGGCCGGAGGACATCCGGGCCCATGTAGACGGCTTTTACAGAGACCTATTCTCTGCCTCCCCTCGAGGAGGTCTTGCCCTTGCGCAAGACATTTGGCCGGCCCACAGTTGTGTCTCGCATGCAGACAACGCGGCCCTTACGGCCCCGTTCTCCGAGGCTGAAGTGTGGGCGGCAATTAAGGGCATGAACCCCTCTTCGGCCCCCCGTCCGGATGGCCTCCCAGTGAAATTCTTCCAGACCTTCTGGGAGGTAATCAAGCCGGAGGTGATGTCCCTGTTTGAGGAGTTCTTTGTTGGGTCCATCGACCTCAATAGGCTGAACTTTGTGATAATCACCCTCATCCCCAAAGTGACCGGGGCTTCGGATATCCGCCAATTTTGGCCGATTACCGTGATTAATGTCATCCTCCGCATCCTCGCGAAGGGGTACGCCATTAGGGTGGCCCCCATTGCCGACCGGATCACTCACCCTGATCAGTCGGCATTTATCCAGGGCCGATATATCCTTGACGGAGTCCTGGTTTTTCACGAAGCACTCCATGAGGTTCACACCAAACACCTCAAGGCAGTCTTCCTGAAACTGGATTTCCACAAGGCATATGACACGGTCAGTTGGCCCTTCCTTCGGGAATGCTTGCTCGCGGGCCACATTAAGGGCATAGTCCCGCATCTTGCTGAGGGGAACGGGATCTCCCTTCTCCAATATGCGGATGACACCATTATCATGGTGGAAGGCTCGGCGAGCGACATCATGAACTTGAAGTTCCTCCTGCTTTGCTTCCAGCAGATGTCTGGCCTCAGGATCAACTTCGACAAGAGTGCGGTGATGGTCTTGGGATACTCCCAAGACGAACTGCACAACATCGCGGATCGGCTTAATTGCCAGCTTGGGTGTTTCCCCACGACTTATCTGGGGATCCCCATTAGTGATCCGAGGCTCACGGTGGCAGAGCTGCGACCCACGGTGGAGAAGCTACAACACCACATCGAGCCCTGGCAGGGCCGGTGGCTCTCGAAGGTGGCCCGGACGATGCTCATTAACTCGTCCCTCGCCAGCCTGCTCTTATTCATCATGAGCTTCTACAGCCTTTCTGAGACTCTACATCATGAGATTGCCACAGTTCAGGGGCGCTTCTTCTGGGCCGGCGAGGGCGATAAGCAGAAATACCACATGGTTCGGTGGTCGGAGATCTGTATACCGCGCGACCAGGGTGGTCTCGGGATCATGTCCTCCAAACGCATGAACATAGCCCTCCTGACGCGGTGGCTATGGCGGATTGCCAACGGAGAGGGTGGCTTGTGGCTTCGCCTCATTCAGCAGAAATACCTCCGTGGCCAGCCTCTCGCCTTCTGCCAGCAGTCTGGGGGGCTCCCAGTTCTGGCAATCCATCATTCAGCTCCTTCCTGTCCTCCGCATCGGAACCTCGATCGCGGTTGGATCTGGCACCGCCACGAGGTTCTGGTTCGGTAGATGGGCTGGGGACATGCCCCTCGAGGCCCGCTTTCCCGACCTATTCACCATCGCGGTTGATCCGCGGATTTCCGTCGCAACGGCCCTTATTGACTTAGGGCAACTCGCGTTCCGGAGACCGTTTGGCCCGGCTGAGAACGCTGATTGGCAGGAGCTGTTAGACTGCATTGCGTTACACGAGCCTGATCTTGAGATAGAAGATGACCGTTCCAGGTGGCGTCTAGAGCCTTCTGGGCAATTCTCCACTAAATCTCTCTACCAGGCCATCGCCCCTTCGCCGGGCCATGAGGCGCTCACCACCATCTGGGAGATCCGGCTCCCCTTGAAGATTAGGATATTCTTGTGGCATTGGATCTGCGGCCGCCTCCCGTCCGGCGTGGAGGTCCTGAAACACAATGGCGCCGGTGATGGGCGGTGTCCGCTCTGCGGGCCTGAAGAGGATTCGAACCATATCTTCTTCACCTGCGTGTCCGTGTAGTTCCTATGGAGCTGTTTCCGCAAAATAGTGAGTGGAAGCTGGGACCACAACAGCTTCCCCACTCTCTTCGCCGAACTCCAGGCGTTAGCACCCTCGGTTCGCCACATTAGGTGGCTGATCATCGGGGTGCTTGCCTGGACGCTGTGGACTGTTAGGAATAAGCTTGTGATTCAGCGTATTCAAATGGTCTGGTTACTTGCAGCTTTGGCGGCCGCTTAGCTGTCCCCGGGAGAGAGATGCCATCACCTCCATCATCACCCAGCTTCGTGCGATGGCTCTCCGGATGGCCCCACCGCTTCCCCCACCACCACCGGAGCCGGATTAGATCTTCTCTACCTCACCACTGCCATTTGTGTGTTGTGCGTGTCGTGCGCTTGTGTTGGGCTTGTGCTGTGCCCACAGCTGAACCTGGGTTTTGTCCGTTTGCGTGTATGTTGGACCCTGCCTGCGGTGGCGTTGTGTGCGTGTGCGTGTGTTGTTCGGTTGGTACCTTGATAACTTTGTGCTCGGTGGTTGCTTTATTTATAAAGCAGGGCGAAAGCCTTTTTCGGTAATTCTCCCCCTCACCTCCAGCCATCATGGAGCAGCACTCCTCCACAGCCGCTGCGGCCACCACCTCTTGGAAACCTAGCTCCGATACCATATTGAATTTTGGGGGAAAATATCTGCCCCGCTCCCCCCCGCCCGCCCGCACACCCTCTCCTTTTTATTAACTCTTTTCAGTTTAGACCCTGTACAACCAGAGTATTACACACACACACACACTCCAACATTGATAAAATGGTGTCTGTTAAGACTTCTGCCAGTTTTACATAATTGGTTACGGAGTCAGCTTTGTTATATGATGAAGTACTTCCTAGTGTTGACTGCAAAATTTTGTGTCTCACCGATGTCACCGGTTGTGTTGCAGAGTGAAGCATTTTTTGGTTCAAACAAAAGCAGAACTTCATGATACATTGGTGAAGACCCATGCAGAACACCTTGATTGTGTGGTGGAAGTAGAGAACCAGATTGATGAGAATGCCAACTTTCATAGGTTTACATTCAAATCTGTTCTAACAGTAATTTAGTCTACCCTGTGAGTTTATATGTTTCTCCTTGTTCTGCAGAACTATAAGTATGTTCGTTGATAATACTGCAACCCACTATCTGGATTATCTTCTCGGGGATCCGTATTCTAGCACTACGAGTGATTTAGATCGCATGTACAAAACGAAAATTCATGCAATAGAGTACATGTTGTACAGGTATGTCCGTAACCAATTAATATGCAGCCCACTCATTCCTGGCATTACCCTCAAACCTTCTTTTGCACAGAATCCAGCTTTCTGCGCCTCGTACTTCAGGAATTTCAGATAGCAGTTGTTTCCATGAAGGCTTCATTCTGAAGCTACGTATGGATGACAACATTGTAGGATTTGGTGAGGTTTGTTTTTATCACCACTACAATTTATATGGCATCTTTTATTTATGCTAACTTAAGTTGCCATTTTGAGTTGCAATAACAACAAAGCCTTTCAGTCCCAAACAAGTTGGGGTAGTGTATGTTAGAGTTATATTATGTTTTATGTAGCCTGTATATTTTCTTCACACTGTATGAGGGGTTTCCTGCATATTTACCACATGCACATTTATATATATAGGTAAAATTGGATGTATCAATGTTGTCTTGGGAGCCTGTTAAGGCTCGTTGGATCATCTTATATTATAGGTGTGTATCAATGTGTGTGTATATATATAGGAGAAAACAAATCTATCAACCAATCGCTGGTTAACTGCTATCTTGGCCATTCAATGCTTTGAGATGCGCATGGAAATTCCACTTCTCTTCCCTTTCTCCATTTTCTGGTTACTGGCGCTCTCGCATCGAGACATCCCTGTCTCTGTGCAGTAGTCTGCTGATTGCAGCGGCTTGGTCGGCTTAGTGCGTCTCCACCTTGAATGGGTGGCACAAGCTGAATGACTCCCAAAATTAGTCTTAATAAACTGAATAATTCCCAAAAGTCTTAATAAACTCCAAATAATATTCCAACATTTTTCCAACTCTTTTTATTTTGAACAAGTTATATTATCTTCTCTCACTAATTTTCTTCAGTGAAAAATATCTGAATATTCTGAAAAAATTCAAAATGTATTGAAACCATGGTACGCAATAAATGATTCTATTAACATCCTAATTTATAAAATGGGATGTGACAACCTTCCTATTTTACATCTTACAGAGTAAGGTTATTCGAGTTAATGCCTTTTCAGTTTTTTTTGTACTAAAGTTGTACAGCTGTGACGAGTAATATGGATCGGAGGGAGTACTTCAAACTTAAGTATCTTTTATACATTTCATATAACAGGTTGCACCAATCGAAATTCACCAGGAGGATATAATAGATGTTGAAGAGCAACTTAGGTTTCTGTTTCACAGAGTGAAAGATTGTGAGCTAGATGTTGTTCCTTTGTTGAGAGGGTCTTTCTCCAATTGGATATGGACAAACATTGGGATTCCTGTAAGATAACTCGAGAAACTTGGTGACCATTCATGTCTGACATCTCAAGAGATTGAACTCCTCTCTTTCTTTTTCCTTCTCAGCCTTCTTCTGTATTTCCAAGTGTCAAGTGTGGCCTGGAGATGGCCATTCTTAATTTGCTGGCGTCACAGCGGAAATGTAGATTATCTGAAATTCTCACTGGTTCCAACCCCTTACTAAGAGATCAGAGTCTGGTGGAATATAATCAGAACAGTTCTGCAGGCATACATATCTGTGCACTCTTAGACTCCGACGGTACTCCGATGGAGGTAGCACTTGCTGTGACTAAACTTGTTGATGAAGGCTTTACCACAGTGAAACTGAAGGTAGTTCTTCCACTTGTTTAATTGAACTTTTTTCTGTTTCAAAATATTATATCTGCTAATCAAGCAATATGAAGAAAATTATTTCTAAAATCTCTTGTGAAGGTTGGACGTCGTGCAAGTCCCGTTGAAGATGCAGCTGTTATTCAAAAAATAAGAGAGGTTGTAGGATATAAGATCAATATCCGTGCCGATGCAAATCGAAAATGGACATACAAGCAAGCAATTGAATTTGGATCCAGAGTAAAAAGCCTTTGTTTGCAATACATTGAGGTAACCTACACTTTATTCATCTGCTGTATTAGAAACTTCAAAATAGAGAAAATGTGAAACTCGACTTCCTTTTGCTGCACCTTATTATTATAGAGCTCCCATTTCCCAAGCGACATTCATCTTGTTCTTTCTTGGGAATCTTCATGTTTCTTACTTGACAGGAACCAGTGAGCTCTGTACATGATCTCATCAAGTTCTGTGAAAACAGTGGTTTGCCTGTTGCTTTGGACGAGAGTATCGACAACCTTAAGGGGGATCCAATCCAAAAGCTTCATCAATTTGTACATCCAGGGATAGTTGCTGTTGTAAGTATAAACTCTGTGAGCTATTTCTCAAGCTTCTCCTTTCATTTCTATATTTCACCTTGTTTCCATCTTGATGGTCAGGTTATAAAACCCAGTGTTGTTGGCGGCTTTGAGAATGCAGCTCATATAGCAAAGTGGGCTCACATGCATGATAAGATGGCTATCATCAGTAGTGCGTACGAGAGTTCTGTAGGTTTGGCGACCTACATACAGTTTGCATATTATGTTGACAGGCAACATGACCTAATCTCCAGACTAAAGAGATATGATTCATGTGGAACTGTGGCTCATGGGTTTGGAACATATCAATGGTTAACAGAAGATGTATCAGAACAAAAGTTAAAAATTCTTGTTCCCCCGCTTGGTGATGGAATGGGAGCTTCAGTGGAAAATGCCCATGGCTATCTCCACCACTTAAATATAAATGATGAGAAGATTGAAAAAACATATAGTGAAGAAAAACTAAACTCATATTCTATCCAAGTCGATGGGGATCATTTTTCTTATGTAGTTAAGGTTCAAGAGGCTGGTGATTGTACAAATGTAAGTATCGCTCAACTTACTTAAAAGAATGTGGTTTATGTGCCTACCTTGTTGTACAAGATATACTGTTTCCCCCTAGGAGATAGGATAGTGCTGCTGCAGTAACCAGTGCCATGATTTAACCCATGTAGGATAAGGTCGTTCTTTTTCTTCATGGATTTCTTGGCACAAGTGAGGACTGGACTCCCATGATGAAAGCTCTCTCTCCCAGTGCACGGGTCATCGCCGTTGATCTTCCTGGCCATGGAGAGTCCCAAATTCTGCAGCACGATGATGAAAATTTCAATCAAATCTCTCTTACAATTCAATCAGTTGCAGACTTGTTGCTGAAGTTGATATGCAATATAACCGATGGAGAGGTGGTTGTTGTTGGCTACTCAATGGGTGCAAGGATTGCACTCCAGATGATACTAAATGAAAATCTAAAGGTAATCTTGTCAAGATTGCAGCTTGTTTGTTTCATTCTTTATTTGAATGATCCTAAGGTAGTCTTGTCAAGACAGATTAGTGGAGCTGTTTTGATATCGGGGAGTCCTGGATTGAGACATGAAGCAAGTAGAAGACGACGTACTGCTATTGATAAATCACGAGCTCAATTCCTGTTGACTTATGGACTGGAATGTTTTATCAAGACATGGTACTCTGGAAAAATGTGGACCAGGTGGAGGAATTAACTTATTTGATTTCTTGACTCTACGGTAGGAAGAAATTTTGCATAACATGTACTAGTATTTGACATGCCTTTTCTTTTTGGAACCTTTTCTGTTGCAGTCTAAGAGAACACCCACAGTTTGATTCCCTAGTGAGGACACGCAGAAAACACAGTAACATCACGGATCTATCTAAGGTTCTGGCTGACTCGAGCATAGGGAGACAAAAGTAAGATTAGCTTCTGCTCTCAGTAAGATTTCCATTTAGCAATATTCATGTGGCCATAAGATATTCAGTTTATCAGTACCGATGAATTAGTAAAACATGGCGCACTGATAGCATAGGTGACAAACATTTTCATAGGTGCATTGCATTGCATTTTGCATGAGAAGAAATGCAACCTCATGTAAGTTTCCATGTATCAGGTCCCTGTGGGAAGACCTGAAACACTTGGAGAAGCCTGTCCTCATCATTGCAGGTGAGAAGGACGTAAAATTTAAAGAGATAGCAGAGCGAATGTGCAGCGAGACAAGAGAGTACGGTGAACGTGAAGCTGATTGTCGTAGCAATCAGGAGCTATGTGAAATGATCGTTGTCCCGGAAAGTGGCCATGCTGTGCATGTTGAGAATCCTCTCCCCTTAGTTAGAGCCCTGAGGAAGTTCTTGGTAAGGCTACACCAGCCTTAACGCTTTAGTATCCGGGATTACAAAGCAATAGAGTCTGAGAAATTTTTGAACTACCAGCTTGGCAGGCTGAGTGGTCGGATTATATTTGTGGGCTATAAATGTTGCCGGGAGTAAGGGGTTTTCTTTGTGTCTCAGTCTGCTGTTGCGTAGGGGTTGTAAGTTTGTCACTCGGTTGTTGGTGGCAGCCCGTGCTAAGCGTCGTACCTTGTATTTGCGCGAGTCATGAGCCCACGGGAATTACAGGAGTAATTGGTCCGTCACTCAACAACGACAACAAGATTAAGAGGATAGTGGTCCCAGGAGTAATGCTACATATACGGGTTGTTTCTACAGAAGATTACGGAGGAGGTGATTTAGAGACATGCTATTAGTTGGGGGATGGCCCCCCACCTGAAATAGGGGGGCAGAGAGATTTTTGACGAATCACAAACTGAGAGATTTTTGACGAATCACATACTGGCTCGCCCGTAACAACCCCGTAAAGCCCTGTATGTCGATTATTGGTGGTCCCAGCCTATTAGAACTGGTACTCGCATTATTTTTTAATTTATTTTGGTCCTTTTGGCGAGGATACATTTCCATTTGTAGAGAATTATTTGGTGCATCAATAATTATTGATCGTGCACTAGGCACATATATATAGGTACAAGGGGTGCGACCGGTGTCTTGTCTCCCAAGATACAAGTATATACAGGGGGAGACACTACAGGTGCAGCATACAAAACCCAGACCTACGTACATGTACACACATGTTCACCCCCGCACCCCCCCGCACCCCCCCCGCCCCCCGCAGTCGAAGTGTCACCGGTGACGCAGAGAGTGGACCGAAAGCCCTCAAACGTCGAGGTGGGTAGTCCCTTCGTCATGACATCGACGAATTGCTGATCAGTGGGCACATGGAGAACTCAAACACGACAAAGTGCGGCGTGCTCCCTGACAAAGTGAATGTCGAGCTCAATATGCTTCGTTCGTTGATGATGGACAGGGTTGGTAGCGAGATACACCGCGGAGACGTTGTCACAATAAACAAGCATCGCCTTGGTAACCTCGCATAGCAACTCCTGAAGTAGCTGTCGTAGCCAAGAGCACTTCGCGACGGCGTTTGCCACAACCCTGTAGTCAGCCTCGGCGCTCGATCGTGAGACCGTGGGTTGTCGTTTAGACGACCACGAAATCAGAGAGGGCCCAAGGTAGACACAGTAGCCGGAAGTGGAGCGGCGAGTGTCGGGACACCCAGCCCAGTCGGCGTCGGAGTAGGCGACAAGGCTCAGGTGATGCCGTCAGGGTGAGACCCATAGCTGTGGTGCCACATATGTACCGAAGAATACGTTTCACCAGAGCCCAATGAGTGTCGCGAGGAGCATGCATATGAAGGCACACCTGCTGGACAGCGTACTGAATATCCGGACGCGCCAATGTGAGATACTGAAGCGCACCGACGATGTAGCGGTAGAAGGGAGCGTCAGACGCCGGAGAACCCTCGATGGCGGACACCTTAGCCTTCGTGTCGACAGGCGTAGTAGCAGGCTTGCAGTTAAGCATGCCCGCTCTCTTCAGAAGCTCGTAGGCGTACTCCTGCTGGTGCAGGAAGAAGCCAGTGGCCCGGCGCACAACCTCAATGTCGAGGAAGTAGTGGAGAGCCCCCAAGTCCTTGAGGGCGAACTCGGTGCCGAGGCGAGCTGTAATCTGCTGAAGGAGCGCTGGCGAAGAGGCAGTCAGGATGATGTCGTCGACGTACAGGAGGAGGTACGTGGTGGCGGGACCCTGGTGATAAACAAACAGGGAGGCATCGGACCGTGTGGACCGGAACCCCTGCTGCTGAAGGAAGGCCGTGATCCGCTGGTACCAGGCCCGAGGCTCCCGCTTCAACCCGTAAAGAGAACATGAGAGCAAGCACACGTGGTCCGGATAGTCGGTGTTGACGAAACCAGTAGGCTGCTGATAGAACACCTGCTCGTCGAGATGGCCATGCAAGAAAGCGTTAGACACATCGAGCTGGTGGACCGGCCAGGCGCGAGAAACAACGAGCTGGAGAACAGCGCGAATCGTGCCCGGTTTGACAATTGGGGCGAAGGTGTCGGTGAAGTCCACGCCGGCACGCTGGCGAAAGCCGCGCAGCACCCAACGCGCCTTGTAGCGCTCAAGGGAACCGTCGGGGTGAGTCTTGTGGCGGAAGACCCACTTGCCAGTGATGACGTTGACACGGGGAGGCCGCGCAACAAGCTGCCACGTACGGTTGCACTGCAGGGCGTCAAACTCCTCACGCATCGCAGCTGGCCAGTTCGGATCCTGAAGGGCTGCGCGAGCGGAGGTGGGTAGCGGAGACGGTGCCGATGTGGACGCAGCACACGCGTACTCGTCCGACGGGTAGCGCATGCTGGGACAAGTGTCCCGGTCTGAGCCCGAGTGACCACACCGGTGAGGGGTGCGGCCGCAGCGACAGGGCCCGCGGCGGGGGCTGCAACAGGGCCCGCGGCGGGGGCGGCCAAGGAGGCCGCGACATCAGG